>NW_027221870.1:0-139019 GCF_041296265.1 Equus caballus | reverse complement strand
TTTTGGCCTGTCTGGCGGGTGGTTCTTTTGAGTCGAGCAGGTGGTTCGGCTTGTCTGTCAGGTGGTTCCGGTCTGTCCGGTATGTGTTCCCGCGTGTACAGCACGTGCTTCCGGCACGTCTGAGTGGTGGTTCCGGCATGCGCGGCAGGTGGTTCTGGTCTGTCCAGCAGGTGCTTCCGGCGTGTCAGGCACGTGATTCTGGTGTGTCTGAAATCTGGTTCTGGCATGTCCGGCAGATGATTCCGGAGTGTTCGCCAAGTGGTTCTGGCGTAGCCGGCAGGTGATTTTGCGTGTCCGGCATGTGGTTCCGGCGAGTCGAGCAGCTGGCTGTGGCTGTGTTCGGCAGGTGGTTCCGGCGTGTCTGGCAGGTGGTTCCGTTCTGTCCGATAGTTCGTTCCGGCATGTCCGGCACGTGCTTCTGGCACGTGTGAGAGGTGGTTCTGGCATGCCAGGCAGGTGATTCCGGAGTGTCGGGTAAGTGGTTCTGGCGTAGCCGGCAGCTCATTTTTGGCGTGTCAGGCATGTGGGTCCTGCGAGTCAAGCAGGTGGTTCTGGTGTGCTCGGCAGGTGGTCCAGGCGTGCCCGGCAGGTGGTTCCGGTCTTACGGGGAGGGGGGATGCGGCGTGTCCGGCACGTTGTTCCAGCACGTCTGAGAGGTGGTTCTATGATGCCCGGCAGGTGATTCCAGAGAGTCCACCAAGTGGTTCTGGTGTAGCCGGCAGGTGATTTTTGCGTGTCCAGCAGTTGGGACTGGTGAGTCAAGCACGTGGTTCCGGCGAGTGTTTCCTGTGTTTCCGTCTGTCCAGGAGATGGTTCCGGCCTGTCCGGCACGTGCTTCTGGCACTTCTGAGAGGTTGTGCTGGCATGCCTGGCAGGGGATTCCGGAGTGTCCCCCAATTGGGTCTGGCGTAGCCGGCAGGTGATTTTGCCAAGTCCAGCTTGTGGTTCCAGCGAGTCGAGCATGTGGGTTCCGGCGGTGCTCGACAGTTGGCTCAGGCAGGTCCGGCAGGTGGTTCCGGCGTGTCTGGCACGTGGTTCCGGCACGTCTGAGAGGTGGTTCTATCATGCCCGGCAGGTGATTCCAGAGAGTCCACCAAGTGGTTTTTGGCGTAGCCGGCAGGTGATTTTGGCATGTCCCGCAGGTGGTTCAGGCGACTTGAGCAGGTGGTTCCGACGTGCTCGGCAGGTGCTTCCGGCGTCTCGGCACGTGTTTCTGGCACATCTAACATGTGTTCCGGCATGCCCAAAAGGTGATTCCGGTGTGTCCGGTAGGTGGTTCCGGTCGTGTACGGCACGTGGTTCTGGTACGTCTCAGAGGTGGTTGCGCATGCCCAACAGGCGATTCTGGACAGTCCGCCACGTGGTTCTGGACACGTCTGAGAGGTGGTTCCAGCATGCCCGGCAGGTCATCCCGGAGAGTCCTCCAAGTGGTTCTGGCACAGCCCGCAGGTGATTTGGGCATGTCCGGCAGGTGGTTCCGTCATGCTCGGCAGGTGGTTCAGGCGTGGCCGGCAGGTGGTTCCAGTCTGTCCAGTACGTGTTTCCAGGTTGTCCGGCATGTGGTTCTGGTACATCTGAGAGGTTGTTCCGCCATGGTGGGCAGGTGATTCCGGACTGTCCCCCAGGTGGGTTCTGGCATAGCCAGAAGTTGATATTGGCGTGCCCGGCAGGTGGTTCCGTCGAGTCGAGCAGCTGGCTGTGGTGTGTTCGGCAGGTTGGTTCCGTGCGTGTCTGGCAGGTAGTTCCGTTCTGTCCGATAGGTCGTTCCGGCATGTCCGGCACGTGCTCCTGGCACGTCTGAGAGGTGGTTCTGGCATGCCAGGCAGGAGATTCCGGAGTGTCGGGTAAGTGGTTCTGCTGTAGCCGGCAGTTCATTTTGGCGTGTCCGGCACGTGGGTCCTGCGAGTCGAGCAGGTGGTTCCGGCGTGCTCGGCAGGTGGTCCAGGCGTGTCCGGAAGGTGGTTCCAGACTGTCCAGGACGCGGTTCCAGCGTGTCCGGCACACGGTTTTGTTACGTCTGAGAGGTGGCTTCTGCATGCACGGCAGGTGATTCCGGACTGTAGGCCAGGTGGTTCCCGCATAGCCAGATGTTGATTTTGGCCTGTCTGGCGGGTGGTTCCTACGAGTCGAGCAGGTGGTTCCGGCTTGTCTGTCAGGTGGTTCCGGTCTGTCCGGTATGTGTTTCCGGCGTGTCCGGCACGTGCTTCCGGCACGTCTGAGTGGTGGTTCTGGCATGCGCGGCAGGTGATTCCGGAGTGTCCGCCAGGTGGATCTGGCGTACCCGACAGGTGATTTTGGCGTGTCCGGCAGGTGTTTCTGGCGAGTCGAGCAGGTGGGTCCGGCATGCTCGGCAGGGTGCTTCCGCGTGTCCGGCACGTGGTTCTGGTGTGTCTGAGAGCTGGTTCTGGCATGTCCGGCAGATGATTCCGGAAGTGTCCACCAAGTGGTTCTGGTATACCCGGCAGGTGATTTCGGCGTGTCAGGAAGGTGGTTCCGGCTAGTTGAGCAGGTGGATCAGGCGTGCTCGCCAGGGGGTTCAGGCGGGTCTGGCAGGTGGTTTCGGTGTGTTCGGGGAGTGGTTCCGCATCTCAGGCACATGATTCTGACACGTCTGAGAGGTGGTTCCGGTCGTCCCAACAGGTGTTTCCGGAAGTGTCCGCCAAGTGGTTCTGGCGTAGCTGGCAGGTGATGTTGGCGTGACCGGCAGGTGGTTCCAGCAAGCCCGGCAGGTGATTGCGGGAGTGTCTGCGAGTGGTTCTGGCGTAGCCGGCAGGTGATTTTGGCGTGTCCAGCAGGTGGTTTTGGCGAGTCGAGCAGGAGGTTCCTGCGTGCTCGGCAGGTGCTTCCGGTGTCATTGGCACGTGGTTCTGGCATGTCCGAGAGGTGGTTCCGGCATGCCCGGCCGGTGATTACAGAGTGTTCGCCAAGTGGTTCTGGCGTAGCGGCAGGTGATTTTGCCATGTCCGGCATGTGGTTCCAGAGAGTCGAGCATGGGGTTCCGGCTGTGCTCGACAATTGGTTCAGGCAGGTCCGGCAGAGGGTTCCGGTCTGTCCGGGAGGTGGTTCCGGCGTGTCCGGCATTGGTTCCGGCACGTCTGAGAGGTGGTTCTATCATGCCCGGCAGGTGATTCAGAGAGTCCACCACGTGGTTTTGGCGTAGCCGGCAGGTGATTTTGGCGTGTCCGGCAGGTTTGTCAGGCGAGTTGAGCAGGTGCTTCCGGCATGCCCGAAAGCTGATTCCGGTGCGTCCGGTAGGTGGTTCCGGCGTGTACGGCACGTGGTTCTGGTACGTCTCAGAGGTGGTTGCGCATGCCCAACAGGCGATTCTGGGACAGTCCGCCATGTGGTTCTGGCACGTCTGAGAGGTGGTTCCAGCATGCCCGGCAGGTCATCCCGGAGAGTCCTCCAAGTGGTTCTGGCATAGCCCGCAGGTGTTTTTGGCGAGTCCGGCAGGTGGTTCCGTCGTGCTCGGCAGGTGGTTCAGGCGTGGCCGGCAGGTGGTTCCAGTCTGTCCAGTACGTGTTTCCAGCTTGTGCGGCACGTGATTCTGGTACGTCTGAGAGGTGGTTATTGCATGCCCGGCAGGTGATTCCGGACTGTCCGCCAGGTGGTTCTCGCATAGCCAGCTGTTGATTTTGACCTGTCTGGAGGGTGGTTCCGGCGAGTCTAGCAGGTGGCTCCGGCGAGCTCTGAAGGTGTTTCCGGAAAGTCTGGCTGGGGGTTCTGGTCTGTCCAGTAGGTCGTTCCGGCATGTCCGGCACGTGCTTCTGGCACTTCTGAGAGGTGGTTCCGCCACGGCTGGCAGGTGATTCCGGACTGTCCCCCTGTTGGTTCTGGCTTAGCGAGCAGTTGATATTGGCCTGTCCGCATGTGGTTCCGGCGAGTCGAGCAGCTGGCTGTGGCGTGTTCGGCAGGTGGTTCCGGCGTGTCTGGCAGGTGGTTCCGTTCTGTCCGATAGTTCGTTCCGGCATGTCCGGCACGTGCTTCTGGCACGTGTGAGAGGTGGTTCTGGCATGCCAGGCAGGTGATTCCGGAGTGTCGGGTAAGTGGTTCTGGCGTAGCCGGCAGCTCATTTTGGCGTGTCAGGCATGTGGGTCCTGCGAGTCAAGCAGGTGGTTCTGGTGTGCTCGGCAGGTGGTCCAGGCGTGCCCGGCAGGTGGTTCCGGTCTTACGGGGAGGGGGATGCGGCGTGTCCGGCACGTTGTTCCGGCACGTCTGAGAGGTGGTTCTATGATGCCCGGCAGGTGATTCCAGAGAGTCCACCAAGTGGTTCTGGTGTAGCCGGCAGGTGATTTTTGCGTGTCCAGCAGTTGGGACTGGTGAGTCAAGCACGTGGTTCCGGCGAGTGTTTCCTGTGTTTCCGGTCTGTCCAGGAGATGGTTCCGGCCTGTCCGGCACGTGCTTCTGGCACTTCTGAGAGGTTGTGCTGGCATGCCCGGCAGGGGATTCCGGAGTGTCCGCCAATTGGTTCTGGCGTAGCCGGCAGGTGATTTTGCCAAGTCCAGCATGTGGTTCCAGCGAGTCGAGCATGTGGTTCCGGCGTGCTCGACAGTTGGCTCAGGCAGGTCCGGCAGGTGGTTCCGGCGTGTCCGGCACGTGGTTCCGGCACGTCTGAGAGGTGGTTCTATCATGCCGGGCAGGTGATTCCAGAGAGTCCACCAAGTGGTTTTGGCGTAGCCGGCAGGTGATTTTGGCGTGTCCCGCAGGTGGTTCAGGCGACTTGAGCAGGTGGTTCCGACGTGCTCGGCAGCTGCTTCCGGCGTCTCCGGCACGTGTTTCTGGCACATCTGACATGTGGTTCCGGCATGCCCAAAAGGTGATTCCGGTGTGTCCGGTAGGTGGTTCTGGCGTGTACGGCACGTGGTTCTGGTACGTCTCAGAGGTGGTTGCGCATGCCCAACAGGCGATTCTGGACAGTCCGCCACGTGGTTCTGGCACGTCTGAGAGGTGGTTCCAGCATGCCCGCAGGTCACCCCGGAGAGTCCTCCAAGTGGTTCTGGCATAGCCCGCAGGTGATTTGGGCATGTCCGGCAGGTGGTTCCGTCATGCTCGGCAGGTGGTTCAGGCGTGGCCGGCAGGTGGTTCCAGTCTGTCCAGTACGTGTTTCCAGGTTGTCCGGCACGTGGTTCTGGTACATCTGAGAGGTTGTTCCGCCATGGTGGGCAGGTGATACCGGACTGTCCCCCAGGTGGTTCTGGCATAGCCAGAAGTTGATATTGGCGTGTCCGGCAGGTGGTTCCGTCAAGTCGAGCAGCTGGCTGTGGTGTGCTCGGCAGGTGGTTCCGGCGTGTCTGGCAGGTGGTTCCGTTCTGTCCGATAGGTCGTTCCGGCATGTCTGGCACGTGCTCCTGGCACGTCTGAGAGGTGGTTCTGGCATGCCAGGCAGGAGATTCCGGAGTGTCGGGTAAGTGGTTCTGCTGTAGCCGTCAGTTCATTTTGGCGTGTCCAGCACGTGGGTCCTGCGAGTCGAGCAGGTGGTTCCGGCGTGCTCGGCAGGTGGTCCAGGCGTGTCCGGAAGGTGGTTCCAGACTGTCCAGGACGTGGTTCCAGCGTGTCCGGCACACGGTTTCGTTACGTCTGAGAGGTGGCTTCTGCACGCACGGCAGGTCATTCCGGACTGTAGGCCAGGTGGTTCCCACATAGCCAGCTGTTGATTTTGGCCTGTCTGGCGGGTGGTTCCTACGAGTCGAGCAGGTGGTTCCGGCTTGTCTGTCAGGTGGTTCCGGTCTGTCCGATATGTGTTTCCGGCATGTCCGGCACGTGCTTCCGGCACGTCTGAGTGGTGGTTCCGGCATGCGCGGCAGGTGATTCCGGAGTGTCCGCCAGGTGGATCTGGCGTACCCGACAGGTGATTTTGGCGTGTCCGGCAGGTGTTTCTGGCGAGTCGAGCAGGTGGGTCCGGCATGCTCGGCAGGTGCTTCCGGCGTGTCCGGCACGTGGTTCTGGTGTGTCTGAGAGCTGGTTCTGGCATGTCCGGCAGATGATTCCGGAGTGTCCACCAAGTGGTTCTGGTATACACGGCAGGTGATTTCGGCGTGTCAGGAAGGTGGTTCCGGCTAGTTGAGCAGGTGGATCAGGCGTGCTCGCCAGGGGGTTCAGGCGGGTCTGGCAGGTGGTTTCGGTGTGTTCGGGGAGTGGTTCCGGCATCTCAGGCACATGATTCTGACACGTCTGAGAGGTGGTTCCGGCCGTCCCAACAGGTGTTTCCGGAGTGTCCGCCAAGTGGTTCTGGCATAGCTGGCAGGTGATGTTGGCGTGACCGGCAGGTGGTTCCAGCAAGCCCGGCAGGTGATTGCGGAGTGTCTGCCGAGTGGTTCTGGCGTAGCCGGCAGGTGATTTTGGCGTGTCCAGCAGGTGGTTTTGGCGAGTCGAGCAGGTGGTTCTGGCGTGCTCGGCAGGTGCTTCCGGTGTCATTGGCATGCGGTTCCGGCATGTCTGAGAGGTGGTTCCGCCATGCCCGGCAGGTGATTCCGGAGTGTTCGCCAAGTGGTTCTGGCGTAGCCGGCAGGTGATTTTGCGTGTCCGGCAATGGTTCCGGCGAGTCGAGCCGGTGGTTCCGGCGTGTCCGGCAGGTGGTTCCGGCATGTCCAGCAGGTGGTTCCGGCGAGCTCAGCAGGTGCTTCCGGTCTCTCCGGCACGTGGTTGTGGCACGTCTGAGAGATGGTTCCGGCATGCCCGGCAGGTGATTCCGGAGTGTCCGGCATGTGGTTCTGGCACCTCTGAGAGGTGGTTCCGGCATGCCCGGCAGGTGGTTCCGGAGTGTCCGCCAGGTGGATCTGGCGTACCCTACAGGTGATTCTGGCGTGTCCAGCAGGTGGTTCTAGGGCGTGGATCAGGTGGTTCCGGCATACTCGGCAGGTGGTACCGGCGTGTCCGGAACATGGTTCTGGCAAGTCTGAGAGGTGGTTCCGGCATGCCCGGCAGGTGATTCCGGAGTGTTCGCCAAGTGGTTCTGGCGTAGCCGGCAGGTGATTTTCCATATCCGGCGGTAGTTCCGGCGAGTCGAGCCGGTGGTTCCCGCATGTCCGGCAGGTGGTTCCGGTCTGTCCAGCAGGTGGTTCTGATGTGTCCGGCACGAGGTTCTGACACGTCTGAGAGGTTGTGTCGCCATTCACTTCACGTGATTCCGGCTTGTCCGCCAAGTGGTTCTAGTGTAGCGGGCAGGTGATTTTGGCGTGTCCGGCAGGTGGGACCGGTGAGTCAAGCAGGTGGTTCCGGCGAGTGTTTCCTGTGTTTCCGGTCTGTCCGGGAGATGGTTCCGGCCTGTCCGGCACGTGCTTCTGGCACTTCTGAGAGGTTGTGCTGGCATGCCCGGCAGGTGATTCTGGAGTGTCCGCCAAGTGGTTCTGGCCTAGCCGGCAGGTGATATCGGTGTGTCCGGCAGGTGGTTCTGGGGAGTGGATCACGAACTTCCGGCATTCTCGGCATGTGCTTCCGCCGTCTCCAGCATGTGGTTGTGGCACCTCTGAGAGGTGGTTCCAGCATGCCCGGCAGGTGATTCCGGAGTGTCCGACAGGTGGTTGTGGCGTAACCCGCAGGTGTTTCTGGTGTGTCCGGCAGGTGGCTCTGGTGAGTCGAGCAGGTGGTTCCGGCGTGACGGCTGGCGGTTCCGGCAGGTCCGGCAGGTGTTTGCCGTCTGTCCATGACGTGGTTCCGGCATGCCCGCAAGGTGATTCTGGAGTGTCCACCAAGTGGTTTTGGCGTAGCCGGCATATGATTTTGGCCTGTGAGGCAGGTGGTTCCGGCATGTCCAGCAGGTGGTTCAGGCGAGCTCGGCAGGTGCTTCCGGTCTCTCCGGCACGTGGTTGTGGCACGTCTGAGAGATGGTTCCGGCATGCCCGGCAGGTGATTCCGGAGTGTCCGGCATGTGGTTCTGGCACCTCTGAGAGGTGGTTCCGGCATGCCCGGCAGGTGATTCAGGAGTCTCCGGCATGTGGTTCTGGCACCTCTGAGAGGTAGTTCCGGAACGCCTGGCATGTGATTCCGGAGTGTCTGCCGAGTGGTTCTGGCATAGCCGGCAGTTGATTTTGGCGTGTCAACTAGGTGGTTCTGGGGAGTGGATCAGCTGGTTCCGGTATACTCGGCAGGTGGTACCGGCGTGAACAGAACATGGTTCTGGCAAGTCTGAGAGGTGGTTCCGGCATGCCCGACAGGTGATTCCGGAGTGTCCGCCAAGTGTTTCTGGCGTACCCGGCAGGTGATTTTGGCATGTCCGACAGGTGTTTCTTGCGAGTCGAGCAGGTGGCTCAGGCATGCTCAGCTGGTGCTTCCGGCGTCTCAGGCACGTGGTTCTGGTGTGTCTGAGAGCTGGTTCTGGCATGTCCGGCAGATGATTCCGGAGTGTCCACCAAGTGGTTCTGGTATACCTGGCAGGTGATTTTGGCGTGTCAGGAAGGTGGTTCCGGCTAGTTGAGCAGGTGGATCAGGCGTGCTCGCCAGGGGGTTCAGGCGGGTCTGGCAGGTGGTTTCGGTGTGTTCTGGGTGTGGTTCAGGAATCTCAGGCACATGGTAATGGCACGTTTGAGAGGTGGTTCCGGCCGGCCCGACAGGTGTTTCCGGACTGTCTGCCAAGTGGTTCTGGTGTAGCTGGCAGGTGATGTTGGCGTGACCGGCAGGTGGTTCCAGCAAGCCCGGCAGGTGATTGCGGAGTGTCTGCCGAGTGGTTCTGGCGTAGCCGGCAGGTGATTTTGCATGTCCGGCGGTGGTTCTGGCGAGTCGAGCCGGTGGTTCTGGCGTGTCCGGCAGGTGGTTCCGGTCTGTCTGGCATGTGGTTCTGGCGTGTCCGGCACGATGTTCTGGCACGTCTGAGAGGTGGTTCCGGCATGCCCGACAGGTGATTCCGGAGTGTCCGCCACGTGGTTCTGGCGTACCCGGCAGGTGATTTTGGCGTTTCTGGCAGGTGTTTCTTGCAAGTCGAGCATGTGGCTCAGGCATGCTCAGCAGGTGCTTCCGGCGTGTCCGGCACGTGGTTCTGGTGTGTCTGAGAGCTGGTTCTGGCATGTCTGGCAGATGATTCTGGAGTGTCCACCAAGTGGTTCTGGCATACCCGGCAGGTGATTTTGTCCTGTCAGGTACTTGGTTCCGGCGAGTCGAACAGGTGGTTCCGGCGTGCTCGAGTGGTGCTTCCGGTGTCATTGTCACGTGGTTCTGGCATGTCTGAGAGGTGGTTCCGGCATGCCAGGCAGGTGATTCAGGAGTGTCGTGTAAGTGGTTCTGGTGTAGCCGGCAGTTCCTTTTGGCGTGTCCGGCACGTGGGTACTGAAAGTCGAGCAGGTGGTTCCGGCGTGCTCGGCAGGTGGTCCAGGCGTGTCCGGCAGGTGGTTCCAGTCTGTCCAGGACGTGGTTCCAGCGTCTCTGGCACGTGGTTCTGGTGTGTCTGAGAGCTGGTTCTGGCATGTCCGGCAGAGATTCCGGAGTGTCCGTCAAGTGCTTCTGGCATGCCCGGCAGGTGATTTTGGCGTGTGAGGTACGTGATTCGGGCGAGTCGAGCAGGTGGTTCCGGCATGTCTGGTAGGTGGTTTCGGTGTGTTCGGGCTGTGGTTCCGGCATCTCATGCACATGGTTCTGTCACGTCTCAGATGTCGTTCCGGCCGGCCCGACAGGTGTTTCTGCAGTGTCCGCCAAGTGGTTCTGGCGTAGTTGACAGGAGATTTTGGCATGACCGGCAGGTGGTTCCAGCAAGCCCGGCAGGTGATTGCGAAGTGTTCACCAACTGGTTGTGGCGTAGACGGCAGGTGATTTTTGCGTCTCCGGCAGGTGGTTCTGGTGAGTCGAGCAGGAGGTTCCTGCGTGCTCGGCAGGTGCTTCCGGTGTCATTGGCACGTGGTTCTGGCATGTCCGAGAGGTGGTTCCGGCATGCCCGGCCGGTGATTACAGAGTGTTCGCCAAGTGGTTCTGGCGTAGCCGGCAGGTGATTTTGCCATGTCCGGCATGTGGTTCCAGAGAGTCGAGCATGGGGTTCCGGCGTGCTCGACAATTGGTTCAGGCAGGTCCGGCAGAGGGTTCCGGTCTGTCCGGGAGGTGGTTCCGGCGTGTCCGGCATTGGTTCCGGCACGTCTGAGAGGTGGTTCTATCATGCCCGGCAGGTGATTCAGAGAGTCCACCACGTGGTTTTGGCGTAGCCGGCAGGTGATTTTGGCGTGTCCGGCAGGTTTTTCAGGCGAGTTGAGCAGGTGCTTCCGGCATGCCCGAAAGCTGATTCCGGTGTGTCCGGTAGGTGGTTCCGGCGTGTACGGCACGTGGTTCTGGTACGTCTCAGAGGTGGTTGCGCATGCCCAACAGGCGATTCTGGACAGTCCGCCACGTGGTTCTGGCACGTCTGAGAGGTGGTTCCAGCATGCCCGGCAGGTCATCCCGGAGAGTCCTCCAAGTGGTTCTGGCATAGCCCGCAGGTGTTTTTGGCGAGTCCGGCAGGTGGTTCCGTCGTGCTCGGCAGGTGGTTCAGGCGTGGCCGGCAGGTGGTTCCAGTCTGTCCAGTACGTGTTTCCAGCTTGTGCGGCACGTGATTCTGGTACGTGTGAGAGGTGGTTATTGCATGCCCGGCAGGTGATTCCGGACTGTCCGCCAGGTGGTTCTCGCATAGCCAGCTGTTGATTTTGACCTGTCTGGCAGGTGGTTCCGGCGAGTCGAGCAGGTGGCTCCGGCGTGCTCGGCAGGTGTTTCCGGCATGTCTGGCTGGTGGTTCTGGTCTGTCCAGTACGTGTTTCCAGGTTGTCCGGCACGTGGTTCTGGTACATCTGAGAGGTTGTTCCGCCATGGTGGCAGGTGATTCCGGACTGTCCCCCAGGTGGTTCTCACATAGCCAGAAGTTGATATTGGCATGTCCGGCTGGTGGTTCCGTCGAGTCGAGCAGCTGGCTGTGGTGCGTCTGGCAGGTGGTTCCGTTCTGTCCGATAGGTCCTTCCGGCATGTCCGGCACGTGCTCCTGACACGTCTGAGAGGTGGTTCTGGCATGCCAGGCAGGAGATTCCAGAGTGTCGGGTAAGTGGTTCTGCTGTAGCCGGCAGTTCATTTTGGCGTGTCCGGCACGTGGGTCCTGCGAGTCGAGCAGGTGGTTCCGGCTTGTCTGTCAGGTGGTTCCGGTCTGTCCGGTATGTGTTCCCGGCGTGTCCAGCACGTGCTTCCGGCACGTCGGAGTGGTGGTTCCGGCATGCGCGGCAGGTGGTTCTGGTCTTTCCAGCAGGTGCTTCCGGCGTGTCAGGCACGTGATTCTGGTGTGTCTGAGATCTGGTTCTGGCATGTCCGGCAGATGATTCCGGAGTGTTCGCCAAGTGGTTCTGGCGTAGCCGGCAGGTGATTTTGCGTGTCCGGCAATGGTTCCGGCGAGTCGAGCCGGTGGTTCCGGCGTTTCCGGCAGGTGGATCTGGCGTACCCAACAGGTGATTTTGGCGTGTCCGGCAGGTGTTTCTGGCGAGTCGAGCAGGTGGGCCCGGCATGCTTGGCAGGTGCTTCCGGCGTGTCCGGCACGTGGTTCTGGTGTGTCTGAGAGCTGGTTCTGGCATGTCCGGCAGATGATTCCGGAGTGTCCACCAAGTCGTTCTGGTATACACGGCAGGTGATTTCGGCGTGTCAGGAAGGTGGCTCCGGCTAGTTGAGCAGGTGGATCAGGCGTGCTCGCCAGGGGGTTCAGGCGGGTCTGGCAGGTGGTTTCGGTGTGTTCGGGGAGTGGTTCCGGCATCTCAGGCACATGATTCTGACACGTCAGAGAGGTGGTTCCGGCTGTCCCAACAGGTGTTTCCGGAGTGTCCGCCAAGTGGTTCTGGCGTAGCTGGCAGGTGATGTTGGCGTGACCGGCAGGTGGTTCCAGCAAGCCCGGCAGGTGATTGCGGAGTGTCTGCCGAGTGGTTCTGGCGTAGCCGGCAGGTGATTTTGGCGTGTCCAGCAGGTGGTTTTGGCGAGTCGTGCAGGTGGTTCTGGCGTGCTCGGCAGGTGCTTCCGGTGTCATTGGCATGCGGTTCCGGCATGTCTGAGAGGTGGTTCCGCCATGCCCGGCAGGTGATTCCGGAGTGTTCACCAAGTGGTTCTGGCGTAGCCGGCAGGTGATTTTGCGTGTCCGGCAATGGTTCCGGCGAGTCGAGCCGGTGGTTCCGGCGTGTCCGGCAGGTGGTTTCGGCATGTCAAGCAGGTGGTTCCGGCGAGCTCAGCAGGTGCTTCCGGTCTCTCTGGCACGTGGTTGTGGCACGTGTGAGAGATGGTTCCGGCATGCCCGGCAGGTGATTCCGGAGTGTCCGGCACGTGCTTCTGGCACTTCTGAGAGGTGGTTCTGCCACGGCTGGCAGGTGATTCCGGACTGTCCCCCAGGTGGTTCTGGCATAGCCAGCAGTTGATATTGGCCTGTCCGGCATGTGGTTCCGGCGAGTCGAGCAGCTGGCTGTGGCGTGTTCGGCAGGTGGTTCCGGCGTGTCTGGCAGGTGGTTCCGTTCTGTCCGATAGTTCGTTCCGGCATGTCCGGCACGTGCTTCTGGCACGTGTGAGAGGTGGTTCTGGCATGCCAGGCAGGTGATTCCGGAGTGTCGGGTAAGTGGTTCTGGCGTAGCCGGCAGCTCATTTTGGTGTGTCAGGCATGTGGGTCCTGCGAGTCAAGCAGGTGGTTCTGGTGTGCTCGGCAGGTGGTCCAGGCGTGCCCGGCAGGTGGTTCCGGTCTTACAGGGAGGGGGATCCGGCGTGTCCGGCACGTTGTTCCGGCACGTCTGAGAGGTGGTTCTATGATGCCCGGCAGGTGATTCCAGAGAGTCCACCAAGTGGTTTTGGCGTAGCCGGCAGGTGATTTTGGCATGTCTGGCAGGTGGTTCAGACGAGTTGAGCAGGTGGTTCCGGCGTGCTCGCCAAGTGGTTCTGGCGTAGCCGGCAGGTGATTTTGGCATGTCTGGCAGGTGGTTCAGACGAGTTGAGCAGGTGCTTCCGGAGTGCTAGCCATGTGGTTCTGGCGTAGCCGGCAGGTGATTTCGCATGTCCGGTGGTGTTTCCGGCGTGTCGAGCCGGTGGTTCCGGCGTGTCCGTCAGGTGTTTGCCGTGTGTCCGGCAGGTGGTTCTGTCGAGTCGAGCAGCTGGCTGTGGTGTGTTCGGCAGGTGGTTCTGGCGTGTCTGGCAGGTAGTTCCGTTCTGTCCGATAGGTCGTTCCGGCATGTCCGGCACGTGCTCCTGGCACGTCTGAGAGGTGGTTCTGGCATGCCAGGCAGGAGATTCCGGAGTGTCGGGTAAGTGGTTCTGCTGTAGCCGGCAGTTCATTTTGGCGTGTCCGGCACGTGGGTCCTGCGAGTCGAGCAGGTGGTTCCGGCGTGCTCGGCAGGTGGTCCAGGCGTGTCCGGAAGGTGGTTCCAGACTGTCCAGGACGTGGTTCCAGCGTGTCCGGCACACGGTTTTGTTACGTCTGAGAGGTGGCTTCTGCATGCACGGCAGGTCATTCCGGACTGTAGGCCAGGTGGTTCCCGCATAGCCAGCTGTTGATTTTGGCCTGTCTGGCGGGTGGTTCCTACGAGTCGAGCAGGTGGTTCCGGCTTGTCTGTCAGGTGGTTCCGGTCTGTCCGGTATGTGTTTCCAGCGTGTCCGGCACGTGCTTCCGGCACGTCTGAGTGGCGGTTCCGGCATGCGCGGCAGGTGATTCCGGAGTGTCCGCCAGGTGGATCTGGCGTACCCTACAGGTGATTCTGGCGTGTCCAGCAGGTGGTTCTGGGGAGTGGATCAGGTGGTTCCGGCATACTCGGCAGGTGGTACCGGCGTGTCCGGAACATGGTTCTGGCAAGTCTGAGAGGTGGTTCCGGCATGCCCGGCAGGTGATTCCGGAGTGTTCGCCAAGTGGTTCTGGCGTAGCCGGCAGGTGATTTTCCATATCCGGCGGTAGTTCCGGCGAGTCGAGCCGGTGGTTCCCGCATGTCCGGCAGGTGGTTCCGGTCTGTCCAGCAGGTGGTTCTGATGTGTCCGGCACGAGGTTCTGACACGTCTGAGAGGTTGTGTCGCCATTCACTTCACGTGATTCCGGCTTGTCCGCCAAGTGGTTCTAGTGTAGCGGGCAGGTGATTTTGGCGTGTCCGGCAGGTGGGACCGGTGAGTCAAGCAGGTGGTTCCGGCGAGTGTTTCCTGTGTTTCCGGTCTGTCCGGGAGATGGTTCCGGCCTGTCCGGCACGTGCTTCTGGCACTTCTGAGAGGTTGTGCTGGCATGCCCGGCAGGTGATTCTGGAGTGTCCGCCAAGTGGTTCTGGCCTAGCCGGCAGGTGATATCGGTGTGTCCGGCAGGTGGTTCTGGGGAGTGGATCACGAACTTCCGGCATTCTCGGCATGTGCTTCCGCCGTCTCCAGCATGTGGTTTTGGCACCTCTGAGAGGTGGTTCCAGCATGCCCGGCAGGTGATTCCGGAGTGTCCGACAGGTGGTTGTGGCGTAACCCGCAGGTGTTTCTGGTGTGTCCGGCAGGTGGCTCTGGTGAGTCGAGCAGGTGGTTCCGGCGTGACGGCTGGCGGTTCCGGCAGGTCCGGCAGGTGTTTGCCGTCTGTCCATGACGTGGTTCCGGCATGCCCGCAAGGTGATTCTGGAGTGTCCACCAAGTGGTTTTGGCGTAGCCGGCATATGATTTTGGCCTGTGAGGCAGGTGGTTCCGGCATGTCCAGCAGGTGGTTCAGGCGAGCTCGGCAGGTGCTTCCGGTCTCTCCGGCACGTGGTTGTGGCACGTCTGAGAGATGGTTCCGGCATGCCCGGCAGGTGATTCCAGAGTGTCCGGCATGTGGTTCTGGCACCTCTGAGAGGTGGTTCCGGCATGCCCGGCAGGTGATTCAGGAGTCTCCGGCATGTGGTTCTGGCACCTCTGAGAGGTAGTTCCGGAACGCCTGGCATGTGATTCCGGAGTGTCTGCCGAGTGGTTCTGGCATAGCCGGCAGTTGATTTTGGCGTGTCAACTAGGTGGTTCTGGGGAGTGGATCAGCTGGTTCCGGTATACTCGGCAGGTGGTACCGGCGTGAACAGAACATGGTTCTGGCAAGTCTGAGAGGTGGTTCCGGCATGCCCGACAGGTGATTCCGGAGTGTCCGCCAAGTGTTTCTGGCGTACCCGGCAGGTGATTTTGGCATGTCCGACAGGTGTTTCTTGCGAGTCGAGCAGGTGGCTCAGGCATGCTCAGCTGGTGCTTCCGGCGTCTCAGGCACGTGGTTCTGGTGTGTCTGAGAGCTGGTTCTGGCATGTCCGGCAGATGATTCCGGAGTGTCCACCAAGTGGTTCTGGTATACCTGGCAGGTGATTTTGGCGTGTCAGGAAGGTGGTTCCGGCTAGTTGAGCAGGTGGATCAGGCGTGCTCGCCAGGGGGTTCAGGCGGGTCTGGCAGGTGGTTTCGGTGTGTTCTGGGTGTGGTTCAGGAATCTCAGGCACATGGTAATGGCACGTTTGAGAGGTGGTTCCGGCCGGCCCGACAGGTGTTTCCGGACTGTCTGCCAAGTGGTTCTGGTGTAGCTGGCAGGTGATGTTGGCGTGACCGGCAGCTGGTTCCAGCAAGCCCGGCAGGTGATTGCGGAGTGTCTGCCGAGTGGTTCTGGCGTAGCCGGCAGGTGATTTTGCATGTCCGGCGGTGGTTCCGGCGAGTCGAGCCGGTGGTTCCGGCGTGTCCGGCAGGTGGTTCCGGTCTGTCCGGCAGGTGGTTCTGGCGTGTCCGGCACGAGGTTCTGGCACGTCTGAGAGGTGGTTCCGGCATGGCCGACATGTGATTCCGGAGTGTCCGCCACGTGGTTCTGGCGTACCCGGCAGGTGATTTTGGCGTTTCTGGCAGGTGTTTCTTGCAAGTCGAGCATGTGGCTCAGGCATGCTCAGCAGGTGCTTCCGGCGTGTCCGGCACGTGGTTCTGGCATGTCTGGCAGATCATTCTGGAGTGTCCACCAAGTGGTTCTGGCGTACCGGGCAGGTGATTTTGTCCTGTCAGGTACTTGGTTCCGGCGAGTCGAACAGGTGGTTCCGGCGTGCTCGAGTGGTGCTTCCGGTGTCATTGTCACGTGGTTCTGGCATGTCTGAGAGGTGGTTCCGGCATGCCGGGCAGGTGATTCAGGAGTGTCGTGTAAGTGGTTCTGGTGTAGCCGGCAGTTCCTTTTGGCGTGTCCGACACGTGGGTACTGAAAGTCGAGCAGGTGGTTCCGGCGTGCTCGGCAGGTGGTCCAGGCGTGTCCGGCAGGTGGTTCCAGTCTGTCCAGGACGTGGTTCCAGCGTCTCTGGCACGTGGTTCTGGTGTGTCTGAGAGCTGGTTCTGGCATGTCCGGCAGAGATTCCAGAGTGTCCGTCAAGTGCTTCTGGCATGCCCGGCAGGTGATTTTGGCGTGTGAGGTACGTGATTCGGGCGAGTCGAGCAGGTGGTTCCGGCATGTCTGGTAGGTGGTTTCGGTGTGTTCGGGCTGTGGTTCCGGCATCTCATGCACATGGTTCTGTCACGTCTCAGATGTCGTTCCGGCCGGCCCGACAGGTGTTTCTGCAGTGTCCGCCAAGTGGTTCCGGCGTAGTTGGCAGGTGATTTTGGCATGACCGGCAGGTGGTTCCAGCAAGCCCGGCAGGTGATTGCGAAGTGTTCACCAACTGGTTGTGGCGTAGACGGCAGGTGATTTTTGCGTCTCCGGCAGGTGGTTCTGGTGAGTCGAGCAGGAGGTTCCTGCGTGCTCGGCAGGTGCTTCCGGTGTCATTGGCACGTGGTTCTGGCATGTCCGAGAGGTGGTTCCGGCATGCCCGGCCGGTGATTACAGAGTGTTCGCCAAGTGGTTCTGGCGTAGCCGGCAGGTGATTTTGCCATGTCCGGCATGTGGTTCCAGAGAGTCGAGCATGTGGTTCCGGCGTGCTCGACAATTGGTTCAGGCAGGTCCGGCAGAGGGTTCCGGTCTGTCCGGGAGGTGGTTCCGGCGTGTCCGGCATTGGTTCCGGCACGTCTGAGAGGTGGTTCTATCATGCCCGGCAGGTGATTCAGAGAGTCCACCACGTGGTTTTGGCGTGTCCGGCAGGTTTTTCAGGCGAGTTGAGCAGGTGCTTCCGGCATGCCCGAAAGCTGATTCCGGTGTGTCCGGTAGGTGGTTCCGGCGTGTACGGCACGTGGTTCTGGTACGTCTCAGAGGTGGTTGCGCATGCCCAACAGGCGATTCTGGACAGTCCGCCACGTGGTTCTGGCACGTCTGAGAGGTGGTTCCAGCATGCCCGGCAGGTCATCCCGGAGAGTCCTCCAAGTGGTTCTGGCATAGCCCGCAGGTGTTTTTGGCGAGTCCGGCAGGTGGTTCCGTCGTGCTCGGCAGGTGGTTCAGGCGTGGCCGGCAGGTGGTTCCAGTCTGTCCAGTACGTGTTTCCAGCTTGTGCGGCACGTGATTCTGGTACGTGTGAGAGGTGGTTATTGCATGCCCGGCAGGTGATTCCGGACTGTCCGCCAGGTGGTTCTCGCATAGCCAGCTGTTGATTTTGACCTGTCTGGCAGGTGGTTCCGGCGAGTCGAGCAGGTGGCTCCGGCGTGCTCGGCAGGTGTTTCCGGCATGTCTGGCTGGTGGTTCTGGTCTGTCCAGTACGTGTTTCCAGGTTGTCCGGCACGTGGTTCTGGTACATCTGAGAGGTTGTTCCGCCATGGTGGGCAGGTGATTCCGGACTGTCCCCCAGGTGGTTCTCACATAGCCAGAAGTTGATATTGGCGTGTCCGGCTGGTGGTTCCGTCGAGTCGAGCAGCTCGCTGTGGTGCGTCTGGCAGGTGGTTCCGTTCTGTCCGATAGGTCGTTCCGGCATGTCCGGCACGTGCTCCTGGCACGTCTGAGAGGTGGTTCTGGCATGCCAGGCAGGAGATTCCAGAGTGTCGGGTAAGTGGTTCTGCTGTAGCCGGCAGTTCATTTTGGCGTGTCCGGCACGTGGGTCCTGCGAGTCGAGCAGGTGGTTCCGGCGTGCTCGGCAGGTGGTCCAGGCGTGTCCGGAAGGTGGTTCCAGACTGTCCAGGACGTGGTTCCAGCGTGTCCGGCTCACGGTTTTGTTACGTCTGAGAGGTGGCTTCTGCACGCACAGCAGGTCATTCCGGACTGTAGGCCAGGTGGTTCCCGCATAGCCAGCTGTTGATTTTGGCCTGTCTGGCGGGTGGTTCCTACGAGTCGAGCAGGTGGTTCCGGCTTGTCTGTCAGGTGGTTCCGGTCTGTCCGGTATGTGTTCCCGGCGTGTACAGCACGTGCTTCCGGCACGTCTGAGTGGTGGTTCCGGCATGCGCGGCAGGTGGTTCTGGTCTGTCCAGCAGGTGCTTCCGGCGTGTCAGGCACGTGATTCTGGTGTGTCTGAAATCTGGTTCTGGCATGTCCGGCAGATGATTCCGGAGTGTTCGCCAAGTGGTTCTGGCGTAGCCGGCAGGTGATTTTGCGTGTCCGGCATGTGGTTCCGGCGAGTCGAGCAGCTGGCTGTGGCGTGTTCGGCAGGTGGTTCCGGCGTGTCTGGCAGGTGGTTCCGTTCTGTCCGATAGTTCGTTCCGGCATGTCCGGCACGTGCTTCTGGCACGTGTGAGAGGTGGTTCTGGCATGCCAGGCAGGTGATTCCGGAGTGTCGGGTAAGTGGTTCTGGCGTAGCCGGCAGCTCATTTTGGCGTGTCAGGCATGTGGGTCCTGCGAGTCAAGCAGGTGGTTCTGGTGTGCTCGGCAGGTGGTCCAGGCGTGCCCGGCAGGTGGTTCCGGTCTTACGGGGAGGGGGATGCGGCGTGTCCGGCACGTTGTTCCAGCACGTCTGAGAGGTGGTTCTATGATGCCCGGCAGGTGATTCCAGAGAGTCCACCAAGTGGTTCTGGTGTAGCCGGCAGGTGATTTTTGCGTGTCCAGCAGTTGGGACTGGTGAGTCAAGCACGTGGTTCCGGCGAGTGTTTCCTGTGTTTCCGGTCTGTCCAGGAGATGGTTCCGGCCTGTCCGGCACGTGCTTCTGGCACTTCTGAGAGGTTGTGCTGGCATGCCTGGCAGGGGATTCCGGAGTGTCCCCCAATTGGGTCTGGCGTAGCCGGCAGGTGATTTTGCCAAGTCCAGCTTGTGGTTCCAGCGAGTCGAGCATGTGGTTCCGGCGTGCTCGACAGTTGGCTCAGGCAGGTCCGGCAGGTGGTTCCGGCGTGTCTGGCACGTGGTTCCGGCACGTCTGAGAGGTGGTTCTATCATGCCCGGCAGGTGATTCCAGAGAGTCCACCAAGTGGTTTTGGCGTAGCCGGCAGGTGATTTTGGCATGTCCCGCAGGTGGTTCAGGCGACTTGAGCAGGTGGTTCCGACGTGCTCGGCAGGTGCTTCCGGCGTCTCCGGCACGTGTTTCTGGCACATCTAACATGTGGTTCCGGCATGCCCAAAAGGTGATTCCGGTGTGTCCGGTAGGTGGTTCCGGCGTGTACGGCACGTGGTTCTGGTACGTCTCAGAGGTGGTTGCGCATGCCCAACAGGCGATTCTGGACAGTCCGCCACGTGGTTCTGGCACGTCTGAGAGGTGGTTCCAGCATGCCCGGCAGGTCATCCCGGAGAGTCCTCCAAGTGGTTCTGGCACAGCCCGCAGGTGATTTGGGCATGTCCGGCAGGTGGTTCCGTCATGCTCGGCAGGTGGTTCAGGCGTGGCCGGCAGGTGGTTCCAGTCTGTCCAGTACGTGTTTCCAGGTTGTCCGGCATGTGGTTCTGGTACATCTGAGAGGTTGTTCCGCCATGGTGGGCAGGTGATTCCGGACTGTCCCCCAGGTGGTTCTGGCATAGCCAGAAGTTGATATTGGCGTGCCCGGCAGGTGGTTCCGTCGAGTCGAGCAGCTGGCTGTGGTGTGTTCGGCAGGTGGTTCCGGCGTGTCTGGCAGGTAGTTCCGTTCTGTCCGATAGGTCGTTCCGGCATGTCCGGCACGTGCTCCTGGCACGTCTGAGAGGTGGTTCTGGCATGCCAGGCAGGAGATTCCAGAGTGTCGGGTAAGTGGTTCTGCTGTAGCCGGCAGTTCATTTTGGCGTGTCCGGCACGTGGGTCCTGCGAGTCGAGCAGGTGGTTCCGGCGTGCTCGGCAGGTGGTCCAGGCGTGTCCGGAAGGTGGTTCCAGACTGTCCAGGACGCGGTTCCAGCGTGTCCGGCACACGGTTTTGTTACGTCTGAGAGGTGGCTTCTGCATGCACGGCAGGTGATTCCGGACTGTAGGCCAGGTGGTTCCCGCATAGCCAGATGTTGATTTTGGCCTGTCTGGCGGGTGGTTCCTACGAGTCGAGCAGGTGGTTCCGGCTTGTCTGTCAGGTGGTTCCGGTCTGTCCGGTATGTGTTTCCGGCGTGTCCGGCACGTGCTTCCGGCACGTCTGAGTGGTGGTTCTGGCATGCGCGGCAGGTGATTCCGGAGTGTCCGCCAGGTGGATCTGGCGTACCCGACAGGTGATTTTGGCGTGTCCGGCAGGTGTTTCTGGCGAGTCGAGCAGGTGGGTCCGGCATGCTCGGCAGGTGCTTCCGGCGTGTCCGGCACGTGGTTCTGGTGTGTCTGAGAGCTGGTTCTGGCATGTCCGGCAGATGATTCCGGAGTGTCCACCAAGTGGTTCTGGTATACCCGGCAGGTGATTTCGGCGTGTCAGGAAGGTGGTTCCGGCTAGTTGAGCAGGTGGATCAGGCGTGCTCGCCAGGGGGTTCAGGCGGGTCTGGCAGGTGGTTTCGGTGTGTTCGGGGAGTGGTTCCGGCATCTCAGGCACATGATTCTGACACGTCTGAGAGGTGGTTCCGGTCGTCCCAACAGGTGTTTCCGGAGTGTCCGGCAAGTGGTTCTGGCGTAGCTGGCAGGTGATGTTGGCGTGACCGGCAGGTGGTTCCAGCAAGCCCGGCAGGTGATTGCGGAGTGTCTGCCGAGTGGTTCTGGCGTAGCCGGCAGGTGATTTTGGCGTGTCCAGCAGGTGGTTTTGGCGAGTCGAGCAGGAGGTTCCTGCGTGCTTGGCAGGTGCTTCCGGTGTCATTGGCACGTGGTTCTGGCATGTCCGAGAGGTGGTTCCGGCATGCCCGGCCGGTGATTACAGAGTGTTCGCCAAGTGGTTCTGGCGTAGCCGGCAGGTGATTTTGCCATGTCCGGCATGTGGTTCCAGCGAGTCGAGCATGGGGTTCCGGCGTGCTCGACAATTGGTTCAGGCAGGTCCGGCAGAGGGTTCCGGTCTGTCCGGGAGGTGGTTCCGGCGTGTCCGGCATTGGTTCCGGCACGTCTGAGAGGTGGTTCTATCATGCCCGGCAGGTGATTCAGAGAGTCCACCACGTGGTTTTGGCGTAGCCGGCAGGTGATTTTGGCGTGTCCGGCAGGTTTGTCAGGCGAGTTGAGCAGGTGCTTCCGGCATGCCCGAAAGCTGATTCCGGTGTGTCCGGTAGGTGGTTCCGGCGTGTACGGCACGTGGTTCTGGTACGTCTCAGAGGTGGTTGCGCATGCCCAACAGGCGATTCTGGACAGTCCGCCACGTGGTTCTGGCACGTCTGAGAGGTGGTTCCAGCATGCCCGGCAGGTCATCCCGGAGAGTCCTCCAAGTGGTTCTGGCATAGCCCGCAGGTGTTTTTGGCGAGTCCGGCAGGTGGTTCCGTCGTGCTCGGCAGGTGGTTCAGGCGTGGCCGGCAGGTGGTTCCAGTCTGTCCAGTACGTGTTTCCAGCTTGTGCGGCACGTGATTCTGGTACGTCTGAGAGGTGGTTATTGCATGCCCGGCAGGTGATTCCGGACTGTCCGCCAGGTGGTTCTCGCATAGCCAGCTGTTGATTTTGACCTGTCTGGCAGGTGGTTCCGGCGAGTCGAGCAGGTGGCTCCGGCGTGCTCGGCAGGTGTTTCCGGCATGTCTAGCTGGTGGTTCTGGTCTGTCCAGTAGGTCGTTCCGGCATGTCCGGCACGTGGTTCTGGCACTTCTGAGAGGTTGTTCCGCCATGGTGGGCAGGTGATTCCGGACTGTCCCCCAGGTGGTTCTCACATAGCCAGAAGTTGATATTGGCGTGTCCGGCTGGTGGTTCCGTCGAGTCGAGCAGCTCGCTGTGGTGCGTCTGGCAGGTGGTTCCGTTCTGTCCGATAGGTCGTTCCGGCATGTCCGGCACGTGCTCCTGGCACGTCTGAGAGGTGGTTCTGGCATGCCAGGCAGGAGATTCCAGAGTGTCGGGTAAGTGGTTCTGCTGTAGCCGGCAGTTCATTTTGGCGTGTCCGGCACGTGGGTCCTGCGAGTCGAGCAGGTGGTTCCGGCGTGCTCGGCAGGTGGTCCAGGCGTGTCCGGAAGGTGGTTCCAGACTGTCCAGGACGTGGTTCCAGCGTGTCCGGCTCACGGTTTTGTTACGTCTGAGAGGTGGCTTCTGCACGCACGGCAGGTCATTCCGGACTGTAGGCCAGGTGGTTCCCGCATAGCCAGCTGTTGATTTTGGCCTGTCTGGCGGGTGGTTCCTACGAGTCGAGCAGGTGGTTCCGGCTTGTCTGTCAGGTGGTTCCGGTCTGTCCGGTATGTGTTCCCGGCGTGTCCAGCACGTGCTTCCGGCACGTCTGAGTGGTGGTTCCGGCATGCGCGGCAGGTGGTTCTGGTCTGTCCAGCAGGTGCTTCCGGCGTGTCAGGCACGTGATTCTGGTGTGTCTGAAATCTGGTTCTGGCATGTCCGGCAGATGATTCCGGAGTGTTCGCCAAGTGGTTCTGGCGTAGACGGCAGGTGATTTTGCGTGTCCGGCAATGGTTCCGGCGAGTCGAGCCGGTGGTTCCGGCGTGTCCGGCAGGTGGATCTGGCGTACCCGACAGGTGATTTTGGCGTGTCCGGCAGGTGTTTCTGGCGAGTCGAGCAGGTGGGTCCGGCATGCTTGGCAGGTGCTTCCGGCGTGTCCGGCACGTGGTTCTGGTGTGTCTGAGAGCTGGTTCTGGCATGTCCGGCAGATGATTCCGGAGTGTCCACCAAGTGGTTCTGGTATACACGGCAGGTGATTTCGGCGTGTCAGGAAGGTGGTTCCGGCTAGTTGAGCAGGTGGATCAGGCGTGCTCGCCAGGGGGTTCAGGCGGGTCTGGCAGGTAGTTTCGGTGTGTTCGGGGAGTGGTTCCCGCATCTCAGGCACATGATTCTGACACGTCTGAGAGGTGGTTCCGGCTGTCCCAACAGGTGTTTCCGGAGTGTCCGCCAAGTGGTTCTGGCGTAGCTGGCAGGTGATGTTGGCGTGACCGGCAGGTGGTTCCAGCAAGCCCGGCAGGTGATTGCGGAGTGTCTGCCGAGTGGTTCTGGCGTAGCCGGCAGGTGATTTTGGCGTGTCCATGCAGGTGGTTTTGGCGAGTCGAGCAGGTGGTTCTGGCGTGCTCGGCAGGTGCTTCCGGTGTCATTGGCATGCGGTTCCGGCATGTCTGAGATGTGGTTCCGCCATGCCCGGCAGGTGATTCCGGAGTGTTCGCCAAGTGGTTCTGGCGTAGCCGGCAGGTGATTTTGCGTGTCCGGCAATGGTTCCGGCGAGTCGAGCCGGTGGTTCCGGCGTGTCCGGCAGGTGGTTTCGGCATGTCAAGCAGGTGGTTCCGGCGAGCTCAGCAGGTGCTTCCGGTCTCTCTGGCACGTGGTTGTGGCACGTCTGAGAGATGGTTCCGGCATGCCCGGCAGGTGATTCCGGAGTGTCCGGAACGTGTTTCTGGCACTTCTGAGAGGTGGTTCTGCCACAGCTGGCAGGTGATTCCGGACTGTCCCCCATGTGGTTCTGGCATAGCCAGCAGTTGATATTGGCCTGTCCGGCATGTGGTTCCGGCGAGTCGAGCAGCTGGCTGTGGCGTGTTCGGCAGGTGGTTCCGGCGTGTCTGGCAGGTGGTTCCGTTCTGTCCGATAGTTCGTTCCGGCATGTCCGGCACGTGCTTCTGGCACGTGTGAGAGGTGGTTCTGGCATGCCAGGCAGGTGATTCCGGAGTGTCGGGTAAGTGGTTCTGGCGTAGCCGGCAGCTCATTTTGGCGTGTCAGGCATGTGGGTCCTGCGAGTCAAGCAGGTGGTTCTGGTGTGCTCGGCAGGTGGTCCAGGCGTGCCCGGCAGGTGGTTCCGGTCTTACGGGGAGGGGGATGCGGCGTGTCCGGCACGTTGTTCCGGCACGTCTGAGAGGTGGTTCTATGATGCCCGGCAGGTGATTCCAGAGAGTCCACCAAGTGGTTCTGGTGTAGCCGGCAGGTGATTTTTGCGTGTCCAGCAGTTGGGACTGGTGAGCCAAGCACGTGGTTCCGGCGAGTGTTTCCTGTGTTTCCGGTCTGTCCAGGAGATGGTTCCGGCCTGTCCGGCACGTGCTTCTGGCACTTCTGAGAGGTTGTGCTGGCATGCCCGGCAGGGGATTCCGGAGTGTCCGCCAATTGGTTCTGGCGTAGCCGGCAGGTGATTTTGCCAAGTCCAGCATGTGGTTCCAGCGAGTCGAGCATGTGGTTCCGGCGTGCTCGACAGTTGGCTCAGGCAGGTCCGGCAGGTGGTTCCGGTGTGTCCGGCACGTGGTTCCGGCACGTCTGAGAGGTGGTTCTATCATGCCCGGCAGGTGATTCCAGAGAGTCCACCAAGTGGTTTTGGCGTAGCCGGCAGGTGATTTTGGCGTGTCCCGCAGGTGGTTCAGGCGACTTGAGCAGGTGGTTCCGACGTGCTCGGCAGGTGCTTCCGGCGTCTCTGGCACGTGTTTCTGGCACATCTGACATGTGGTTCCGGCATGCCCAAAAGGTGATTCCGGTGTGTCCGGTAGGTGGTTCCGGCGTGTACGGCACGTGGTTCTGGTACGTCTCAGAGGTGGTTGCGCATGCCCAACAGGCGATTCTGGACAGTCCGCCACGTGATTCTGGCACGTCTGAGAGGTGGTTCCAGCATGCCCGGCAGGTCATCCCGGAGAGTCCTCCAAGTGGTTCTTGCACAGCCCGCAGGTGATTTGGGCATGTCCGGCAGGTGGTTCCGTCATGCTCGGCAGGTGGTTCAGGCGTGGCCGGCAGGTGGTTCCAGTCTGTCCAGTACGTGTTTCCAGGTTGTCCGGCACGTGGTTCTGGTACATCTGAGAGGTTGTTCCGCCATGGTGGGCAGGTGATTCCGGACTGTCCCCCAGGTGGTTCTTGCATAGCCAGAAGTTGATATTGGCGTGTCCGGCAGGTGGTTACGTCGAGTCGAGCAGCTGGCTGTGGTGTGTTCGGCAGGTGGTTCCGGCTTGTCTGGCAGGTGGTTCCGGTCTGTCCGGTATGTGTTTCCGGCGTGTCCGGCACGTGCTTCCGGCACGTCTGAGTGGTGGTTCCTGCATGCGCGGCAGGTGATTCCGGAGTGTCAGCCAGGTGGATCTGGCGTACCCTACAGGTGATTTTGGCGTGTCCGGCAGGTGTTTCTGGCGAGTCGAGCAGGTGGGTCCGGCATGCTCGGCAGGTGCTTCCGGCGTGTCCGGCACGTTGTTCTGGTGTGTCTGAGAGCTGGTTCTGGCATGTCCGGCAGATGATTCCGGAGTGTCCACCAAGTGGTTTTGGTATACACGGCAGGTGATTTCGGCGTTTCTGGAAGGTGGTTCCGGCTAGTTGAGCAGGTGGATCAGGCGTGCTCGCCAGGGTGTTCAGGCGGGTCTGGCTGGTGTTTTCGGTGTGTTCGGGGAGTGGTTCCGGCATCTCAGGCACATGATTCTGACACGTCTGAGAGGTGGTTCCGGCCGTCCCAACAGGTGTTTCCGGAGTGTCCGCCAAGTGGTTCTGGCGTAGCTGGCAGGTGATGTTGGCGTGACCGGCAGGTGGTTCCAGCAAGCCCGGCAGGTGATTGCGGAGTGTCTGCCGAGAGGTTCTGGCGTAGCCGGCAGGTGATTTTGGCGTGTCCAGCAGGTGGTTTTGGCGAGTCGAGCAGGTGGTTCTGGCGTGCTCGGCAGGTGCTTCCGGTGTCATTGGCATGGGGTTCCGGCATGTCTGAGAGGTGGTTCCGGCATGCCCGGCAGGTGGTTCCGGAGTGTCTGCCGAGTGGTTCTGGCGTAGCCGGCAGGTGATTCTAGCGTGTCCAGCAGGTGGTTCTGGGGAGTGGATCAGGTGGTTCCGGCATACTCGGCAGGTGGTACCGGCGTGTCCGGAACATGGTTCTGGCAAGTCTGAGAGGTGGTTCCGGCATGCCCGGCAGGTGATTCCGGAGTGTTCGCCAAGTGGTTCTGGCGTAGCCGGCAGGTGATTTTGCATGTCCGGCGGTGGTTCCGGCGAGTCGAGCCGGTGGTTCCGGCATGTCCGGCAGGTGGTTCCGGTCTGTCCAGCAGGTGGTTCTGGTGTGTCCGGCACGAGGTTCTGACACGTCTGAGAGGTTGTGTCGCCATTCACTTCACGTGATTCCGGCTTGTCCGCCAAGTGGTTCTAGTGTAGCGGGCAGGTGATTTTGGCGTGTCCGGCAGGTGGGACCGGTGAGTCAAGCAGGTGGTTCCGGCGAGTGTTTCCTGTGTTTCCGGTCTGTCCGGGAGATGGTTCCGGCCTATCCGGCACGTGCTTCTGGCACTTCTGAGAGGTTGTGCTGGCATGCCCGGCAGGTGATTCTGGAGTGTCCGCCAAGTGGTTCTGGCGTAGCCGGCAGGTGATATCGGTGTGTCCGGCAGGTGGTTCTGGGGAGTGGATGAGGAACTTCCGGCATTCTCGGCATGTGCTTCCGCCGTCTCCAGCATGTGGTTTTGGCACCTCTGAGAGGTGGTTCCAGCATGCCCGGCAGGTGATTCCGGAGTGTCCGACAGGTGGTTGTGGCGTAACCCGCAGGTGTTTCTGGTGTGTCCGGCAGGTGGCTCTGGTGAGTCGAGCAGGTGGTTCCGGCGTGCTCGGCAGGTGGTTCCGGCAGGTCCGGCAGGTGTTTGCCGTCTGTCCATGACGTGGTTCCGGCATGCCCGCAAGGTGATTCTGGAGTGTCCACCAAGTGGTTTTGGCGTAGCCGGCATATGATTTTGGCCTGTGAGGCAGGTGGTTCCGGCATGTCCAGCAGGTGGTTCCGGCGAGCTCGGCAGGTGCTTCCGGTCTCTCCGGCACGTGGTTGTGGCACGTCTGAGAGATGGTTCCGGCATGCCCGGCAGGTGATTCCGGAGTGTCCGGCATGTGGTTCTGGCACCTCTGAGATGTGGTTCCGGCATGCCCGGCAGGTGATTCAGGAGTCTCCGGCATGTGGTTCTGGCACCTCTGAGAGGTAGTTCCGGAACGCCTGGCATGTGATTCGGGAGTGTCTGCCGAGTGGTTCTGGCATAGCCGGCAGTTGATTTTGGCGTGTCAACTAGGTGGTTCTGGGGAGTGGATCAGCTGGTTCCGGTATACTCGGCAGGTGGTACCGGCGTGAACAGAACATGGTTCTGGCAAGTCTGAGAGGTGGTTCCGGCATGCCCGACAGGTGATTCCGGAGTGTCCGCCAAGTGTTTCTGGCATACCCGGCAGGTGATTTTGGCATGTCCGACAGGTGTTTCTTGCGAGTCGAGCAGGTGGCTCAGGCATGCTCAGCTGGTGCTTCCGGCGTCTCAGGCACGTGGTTCTGGTGTGTCTGAGAGCTGGTTCTGGCATGTCCGGCAGATGATTCCGGAGTGTCCACCAAGTGGTTCTGGTATACCTGGCAGGTGATTTTGGCGTGTCAGGAAGGTGGTTCCGGCTAGTTGAGCAGGTGGATCAGGCGTGCTCGCCAGGGGGTTCAGGCGGGTCTGGCAGGTGGTTTCGGTGTGTTCTGGGTGTGGTTCAGGAATCTCAGGCACATGGTAATGGCACGTTTGAGAGGTGGTTCCGGCCGGCCCGACAGGTGTTTCCGGACTGTCTGCCAAGTGGTTCTGGTGTAGCTGGCAGGTGATGTTGGCGTGACCGGCAGCTGGTTCCAGCAAGCCCGGCAGGTGATTGCGGAGTGTCTGCCGAGTGGTTCTGGCGTAGCCGGCAGGTGATTTTGCATGTCCGGCGGTGGTTCCGGCGAGTCGAGCCGGTGGTTCCGGCGTGTCCGGCAGGTGGTTCCGGTCTGTCCGGCAGGTGGTTCTGGCGTGTCCGGCACGAGGTTCTGGCACGTCTGAGAGGTGGTTCCGGCATGCCCGACAGGTGATTCCAGAGTGTCCGCCACGTGGTTCTGGCGTACCCGGCAGGTGATTTTGGCGTTTCTGGCAGGTGTTTCTTGCAAGTCGAGCATGTGGCTCAGGCATGCTCAGCAGGTGCTTCCGGCGTGTCCGGCACGTGGTTCTGGTGTGTCTGAGAGCTGGTTATGGCATGTCCGGCAGAGATTCCGGAGTGTCCGTCAAGTGCTTCTGGCATGCCCGGCAGGTGATTTTGGTGTGTGAGGTACGTGATTCGGGCGAGTCGAGCAGGTGGTTCCGGCATGTCTGGTAGGTGGTTTCGGTGTGTTCGGGCTGTGGTTCCGGCATCTCATGCACTTGGTTCTGTCACGTCTCAGATGTCGTTCCGGCCGGCCCAACAGGTGTTTCTGCAGTGTCCGCCAAGTGGTTCCGGCGTAGTTGGCAGGTGATTTTGGCATGCCCGGCAGGTGATTGCGAAGTGTTCACCAACTGGTTGTGGCGTAGACGGCAGGTGATTTTTGCGTCTCCGGCAGGTGGTTCTGGTGAGTCGAGCAGGAGGTTCCTGCGTGCTCGGCAGGTGCTTCCGGTGTCATTGGCACGTGGTTCTGGCATGTCCGAGAGGTGGTTCCGGCATGCCCGGCCGGTGATTACAGAGTGTTCGCCAAGTGGTTCTGGCGTAGCCGGCAGGTGATTTTGCCATGTCCGGCATGTGGTTCCAGAGAGTCGAGCATGTGGTTCCGGCGTGCTCGACAATTGGTTCAGGCAGGTCCGGCAGAGGGTTCCGGTCTGTCCGGGAGGTGGTTCCGGCGTGTCCGGCATTGGTTCCGGCACGTCTGAGAGGTGGTTCTATCATGCCCGGCAGGTGATTCAGAGAGTCCACCACGTGGTTTTGGCGTAGCCGGCAGGTGATTTTGGCGTGTCCGGCAGGTTTTTCAGGCGAGTTGAGCAGGTGCTTCCGGCATGCCCGAAAGCTGATTCCGGTGTGTCCGGTAGGTGTTTCCGGCGTGTACGGCACGTGGTTCTGGTACGTCTCAGAGGTGGTTGCGCATGCCCAACAGGCGATTCTGGACAGTCCGCCACGTGGTTCTGGCACGTCTGAGAGGTGGTTCCAGCATGCCCGGCAGGTCATCCCGGAGAGTCCTCCAAGTGGTTCTGGCATAGCCCGCAGGTGTTTTTGGCGAGTCCGGCAGGTGGTTCCGTCGTGCTCGGCAGGTGGTTCAGGCGTGGCCGGCAGGTGGTTCCAGTCTGTCCAGTACGTGTTTCCAGCTTGTGCGGCACGTGATTCTGGTACGTCTGAGAGGTTGTTCCGCCATGGTGAGCAGGTGATTCCGGACTGTCCGCCAGGTGGTTCTCGCATAGCCAGCTGTTGATTTTGACCTGTATGGCAGGTGGTTCTGGCGAGTCGAGCAGGTGGCTCCGGCGTGCTCGGCAGGTGTTTCCGGCATGTCTGGCTGGTGGTTCTGGTCTGTCCAGTAGGTCGTTCCGGCATGTCCGGCACGTGCTTCTGGCACTTCTGAGAGGTGGTTCCGCCACGGCTGGCAGGTGATTCCGGACTGTCCCCCAGGTGGTTCTGGCATAGCCAGCAGTTGATATTGGCCTGTCCGGCATGTGGTTCCGGCGAGTCGAGCAGCTGGCTGTGGCGTGTTCGGCAGGTGGTTCCGGCGTGTCTGGCAGGTGGTTCCGTTCTGTCCGATAGTTCGTTCCGGCATGTCCGGCACGTGCTTCTGGCACGTGTGAGAGGTGGTTCTGGCATGCCAGGCAGGTGATTCCGGAGTGTCGGGTAAGTGGTTCTGGCGTAGCCGGCAGCTCATTTTGGCGTGTCAGGCATGTGGGTCCTGCGAGTCAAGCAGGTGGTTCTGGTGTGCTCGGCAGGTGGTCCAGGCGTGCCCGGCAGGTGGTTCCGGTCTTACGGGGAGGGGGATGCGGCGTGTCCGGCACGTTGTTCCAGCACGTCTGAGAGGTGGTTCTATGATGCCCGGCAGGTGATTCCAGAGAGTCCACCAAGTGGTTCTGGTGTAGCCGGCAGGTGATTTTTGCGTGTCCAGCAGTTGGGACTGGTGAGTCAAGCACGTGGTTCCGGCGAGTGTTTCCTGTGTTTCCGGTCTGTCCAGGAGATGGTTCCGGCCTGTCCGGCACGTGCTTCTGGCACTTTTGAGAGGTTGTGCTGGCATGCCTGACAGGGGATTCCGGAGTGTCCGCCAATTGGTTCTGGCGTAGCCGGCAGGTGATTTTGCCAAGTCCAGCATGTGGTTCCAGCGAGTCGAGCATGTGGTTCCGGCGTGCTCGACAGTTGGCTCAGGCAGGTCCGGCAGGTGGTTCCGGCGTGTCTGGCACGTGGTTCCGGCACGTCTGAGAGGTGGTTCTATAATGCCCGGCAGGTGATTCCAGAGAGTCCACCAAGTGGTTTTGGCGTAGCCGGCAGGTGATTTTGGCGTGTCCCGCAGGTGGTTCAGGCGACTTGAGCAGGTGGTTCCGACGTGCTCGGCAGGTGCTTCCGGCGTCTCCGGCACGTGTTTCTGGCACATCTGACATGTGGTTCCGGCATGCCCAAAAGGTGATTCCGGTGTGTCCGGTAGGTGGTTCCGGCGTGTACGGCACGTGGTTCTGGTACGTCTCAGAGGTGGTTGCGCATGCCCAACAGGCGATTCTGGACAGTCCGCCACGTGGTTCTGGCACGTCTGAGAGGTGGTTCCAGCATGCCGGGCAGGTCATCCCGGAGAGTCCTCCAAGCGGTTCTGGCACAGCCCGCAGGTGATTTGGGCATGTCCGGCAGGTGGTTCCGTCATGCTCGGCAGGTGGTTCAGGCGTGGCCGGCAGGTGGTTCCAGTCTGTCCAGTACGTGTTTCCAGGTTGTCCGGCACGTGGTTCTGGTACATCTGAGAGGTTGTTCCGCCATGGTGGGCAGGTGATTCCGGACAGTCCCCCAGGTGGTTCTGGCATAGCCAGAAGTTGATATTGGCGTGTCCGGCAGGTGGTTCCGTCGAGTCGAGCAGCTGGCTGTGGTGTGTTCGGCAGGTGGTTCCGGCGTGTCTGGCAGGTGGTTCCGTTCTGTCCGATAGGTCGTTCCGGCATGTCCGGCACGTGCTCCTGGCACGTCTGAGAGGTGGTTCTGGCATGCCAGGCAGGAGATTCCGGAGTGTCGCGTAAGTGGTTCTGCTGTAGCCGGCAGTTCATTTTGGCGTGTCCGGCACGTGGGTCCTGCGAGTCGAGCAGGTGGTTCCGGCGTGCTCGGCAGGTGGTCCAGGCATGTCCGGAAGGTGGTTCCAGACTGTCCAGGACGTGGTTCCAGCGTGTCCGGCACACGGTTTCGTTACGTCTGAGATGTGGCTTCTGCATGCACGGCAGGTCATTCCGGACTGTAGGCCAGGTGGTTCCCGCATAGCCAGCTGTTGATTTTGGCCTGTCTGGCGGGTGGTTCCTACGAGTCGAGCAGGTGGTTCCGGCTTGTCTGTCAGGTGGTTCCGGTCTGTCCGGTATGTGTTTCCGGCGTGTCCGGCACGTGCTTCCGGCACGTCTGAGTGGTGGTTCCGGCATGCGCGGCAGGTGATTCCGGAGTGTCCGCCAGGTGGATCTGGCGTACCCGACAGGTGATTTTGGCGTGTCCGGCAGGTGTTTCTGGCGAGTCGAGCAGGTGGGTCCGGCATGCTCGGCAGGTGCTTCCGGCGTGTCCGGCACGTGGTTCTGGTGTGTCTGATAGCTGGTTCTGGCAAGTCCGGCAGATGATTCCGGAGTGTCCACCAAGTGGTTCTGGTATACACGGCAGGTGATTTCGGCGTGTCAGGAAGGTGGTTCCGGCTAGTTGAGCAGGTGGATCAGGCGTGCTCGCCAGGGGGTTCAGGCGGGTCTGGCAGGTGGTTTCGGTGTGTTCGGGGAGTGGTTCCGGCATCTCAGGCACATGATTCTGACACGTCTGAGAGGTGGTTCCGGCCGTCCCAACAGGTGTTTCCGGAGTGTCCGCCAAGTGGTTCTGGCGTAGCTGGCAGGTGATCTTGGCGTGACCGGCAGGTGGTTCCAGCAAGCCCGGCAGGTGATTGCGGAGTTTCTGCCGAGTGGTTCTGGCGTAGCCGGCAGGTGATTTTGGCGTGTCCAGCAGGTGGTTTTGGCGAGTCGAGCAGGTGGTTCTGGCGTGCTCGGCAGGTGCTTCCGGTGTCATTGGCATGCGGTTCCGGCATGTCTGCGAGGTGGTTCCGCCATGCCCGGCAGGTGATTCCGGAGTGTTCGCCAAGTGGTTCTGGCGTAGCCGGCAGGTGACTTTGCGTGTCCGGCAATGGTTCCGGCGAGTCGAGCCGGTGGTTCCGGCGTGTCCGGCAGGTGGTTCCGGCATGTCCAGCAGGTGGTTCCGGCGAGCTCAGCAGGTGCTTCCGGTCTCTCCGGCACGTGGTTGTGGCCCGTCTGAGATATGTTTCCGGCATGCCCGGCAGGTGATTCCGGAGTGTCCGGCATGTGGTTCTGGCACCTCTGAGAGGTGGTTCCGGCATGCCCAGCAGGTGGTTCCGGAGTGTCTGCCGAGTGGTTCTGGCGTAGCCGGCAGGTGATTCTGGCGTGTCCAGCAGGTGGTTCTGGGGAGTGGATCAGGTGGTTCCGGCATACTCGGCAGGTGGTACCGGCGTGTCCGGAACATGGTTCTGGCAAGTCTGAGAGGTGGTTCCGGCATGCCCGGCAGGTGATTCCGGAGTGTTCGCCAAGTGGTTCTGGCGTAGCCGGCAGGTGATTTTGCATGTCCGGCGGTGGTTCCGGCGAGTCGAGCCGGTGGTTCCGGCATGTCCGGCAGGTGGTTCCGGTCTGTCCAGCAGGTGGTTCTGGTGTGTCCGGCACGAGGTTCTGACACGTCTGAGAGGTTGTGTCGCCATTCACTTCACGTGATTCCGGCTTGTCCGCCAAGTGGTTCTAGTGTAGCGGGCAGGTGATTTTGGCGTGTCCGGCAGGTGGGACCGGTGAGTCAAGCAGGTGGTTCCGGCGAGTGTTTCCTGTGTTTCCGGTCTGTCCGGGAGATGGTTCCGGCCTGTCCGGCACGTGCTTCTGGCACTTCTGAGAGGTTGTGCTGGCATGCCCGGCAGGTGATTCTGGAGTGTCCGCCAAGTGGTTCTGGCGTAGCCGGCAGGTGATATCGGTGTGTCCGGCAGGTGGTTCTGGGGAGTGGATGAGGAACTTCCGGCATTCTCGGCATGTGCTTCCGCCGTCTCCAGCATGTGGTTTTGGCACCTCTGAGAGGTGGTTCCAGCATGCCCGGCAGGTGATTCCGGAGTGTCCGACAGGTGGTTGTGGCGTAACCCGCAGGTGTTTCTGGTGTGTCCGGCAGGTGGCTCTGGTGAGTCGAGCAGGTGGTTCCGGCGTGCTCGGCAGGTGGTTCCGGCAGGTCCGGCAGGTGTTTGCCGTCTGTCCATGACGTGGTTCCGGCATGCCCGCAAGGTGATTCTGGAGTGTCCACCAAGTGGTTTTGGCGTAGCCGGCATATGATTTTGGCCTGTGAGGCAGGTGGTTCCGGCATGTCCAGCAGGTGGTTCCGGCGAGCTCGGCAGGTGCTTCCGGTCTCTCCGGCACGTGGTTGTGGCACGTCTGAGAGATGGTTCCGGCATGCCCGGAAGGTGATTCCGGAGTGTCCGGCATGTGGTTCTGGCACCTCTGAGAGGTGGTTCCGGCATGCCCGGCAGGTGATTCAGGAGTCTCCGGCATGTGGTTCTGGCACCTCTGAGAGGTAGTTCCGGAACGCCTGGCATGTGATTCCGGAGTGTCTGCCGAGTGGTTCTGGCATAGCCGGCAGTTGATTTTGGCGTGTCAACTAGGTGGTTCTGGGGAGTGGATCAGCTGGTTCCGGTATACTCGGCAGGTGGTACCGGCGTGAACAGAACATGGTTCTGGCAAGTCTGAGAGGTGGTTCCGGCATGCCCGACAGGTGATTCCGGAGTGTCCGCCAAGTGTTTCTGGCGTACCCGGCAGGTGATTTTGGCATGTCCGACAGGTGTTTCTTGCGAGTCGAGCAGGTGGCTCAGGAATGCTCAGCTGGTGCTTCCGGCGTCTCAGGCACGTGGTTCTGGTGTGTCTGAGAGCTGGTTCTGGCATGTCCGGCAGATGATTCCGGAGTGTCCACCAAGTGGTTCTGGTATACCTGGCAGGTGATTTTGGCGTGTCAGGAAGGTGGTTCCGGCTAGTTGAGCAGGTGGATCAGGCGTGCTCGCCAGGGGGTTCAGGCGGGTCTGGCAGGTGGTTTCGGTGTGTTCTGGGTGTGGTTCAGGAATCTCAGGCACATGGTAATGGCACGTTTGAGAGGTGGTTCCGGCCGGCCCGACAGGTGTTTCCGGACTGTCTGCCAAGTGGTTCTGGTGTAGCTGGCAGGTGATGTTGGCGTGACCGGCAGCTGGTTCCAGCAAGCCCGGCAGGTGATTGCGTAGTGTCTGCCGAGTGGTTCTGGCGTAGCCGGCAGGTGATTTTGCATGTCCGGCGGTGGTTCCGGCGTGTCCGGCAGGTGGTTCCGGTCTGTCCGGCAGGTGGTTCTGGCGTGTCCGGCACGAGGTTCTGGCACGTCTGAGAGGTGGTTCCGGCATGCCCGACAGGTGATTCCGGAGTGTCCGCCACGTGGTTCTGGCGTACCCGGCAGGTGATTTTGGCGTTTCTGGCAGGTGTTTCTTGCAAGTCGAGCATGTGGCTCAGGCATGCTCAGCAGGTGCTTCCGGCGTGTCCGGCACGTGGTTCTGGTGTGTCTGAGAGCTGGTTCTGGCATGTCTGGCAGATGGTTCTGGAGTGTCCACCAAGTGGTTCTGGCGTACCCGGCAGGTGATTTTGTCCTGTCAGGTACTTGGTTCCGGCGAGTCGAACAGGTGGTTCCGGCGTGCTCGAGTGGTGCTTCCGGTGTCATTGTCACGTGGTTCTGGCATGTCTGAGAGGTGGTTCCGGCATGCCGGGCAGGTGATTCAGGAGTGTCGTGTAAGTGGTTCTGGTGTAGCCGGCAGTTCCTTTTGGCGTGTCCGGCACGTGGGTACTGAAAGTCGAGCAGGTGGTTCCGGCGTGCTCGGCAGGTGGTCCAGGCGTGTCCGGCAGGTGGTTCCAGTCTGTCCAGGACGTGGTTCCAGCGTCTCTGGCACGTGGTTCTGGTGTGTCTGAGAGCTGGTTCTGGCATGTCCGGCAGAGATTCCGGAGTGTCCGTCAAGTGCTTCTGGCATGCCCGGCAGGTGATTTTGGCGTGTGAGGTACGTGATTCGGGCGAGTCGAGCAGGTGGTTCCGGCATGTCTGGTAGGTGGTTTCGGTGTGTTCGGGCTGTGGTTCCGGCATCTCATGCACATGGTTCTGTCACGTCTCAGATGTCGTTCCGGCCGGCCCGACAGGTGTTTCTGCAGTGTCCGCCAAGTGGTTCCGGCGTAGTTGGCAGGTGATTTTGGCATGACCGGCAGGTGGTTCCAGCAAGCCCGGCAGGTGATTGCGAAGTGTTCACCAACTGGTTGTGGCGTAGACGGCAGGTGATTTTTGCGTCTCCGGCAGGTGGTTCTGGTGAGTCGAGCAGGAGGTTCCTGCGTGCTCGGCAGGTGCTTCCGGTGTCATTGGCACGTGGTTCTGGCATGTCCGAGAGGTGGTTCCGGCATGCCCGGCCGGTGATTACAGAGTGTTCGCCAAGTGGTTCTGGCGTAGCCGGCAGGTGATTTTGCCATGTCCGGCATGTGGTTCCAGAGAGTCGAGCATGGGGTTCCGGCGTGCTCGACAATTGGTTCAGGCAGGTCCGGCAGAGGGTTCCGGTCTGTCCGGGAGGTGGTTCCGGCGTGTCCGGCATTGGTTCCGGCACGTCTGAGAGGTGGTTCTATCATGCCCGGCAGGTGATTCAGAGAGTCCACCACGTGGTTTTGGCGTAGCCGGCAGGTGATTTTGGCGTGTCCGGCAGGTTTGTCAGGCGAGTTGAGCAGGTGCTTCCGGCATGCCCGAAAGCTGATTCCGGTGTGTCCGGTAGGTGGTTCCGGCGTGTACGGCACGTGGTTCTGGTACGTCTCAGAGGTGGTTGCGCATGCCCAACAGGCGATTCTGGACAGTCCGCCACGTGGTTCTGGCACGTCTGAGAGGTGGTTCCAGCATGCCCGGCAGGTCATCCCGGAGAGTCCTCCAAGTGGTTCTGGCATAGCCCGCAGGTGTTTTTGGCGAGTCCGGCAGGTGGTTCCGTCGTGCTCGGCAGGTGGTTCAGGCGTGGCCGGCAGGTGGTTCCAGTCTGTCCAGGACGTGGTTCCAGCGTGTCCGGCACACGGTTTCGTTATGTCTGAGAGGTGGCTTCTGCATGCACGGCAGGTCATTCCGGACTGTAGGCCAGGTGGTTGCCGCATAGCCAGCTGTTGATTTTGGCCTGTCTGGCGGGTGGTTCCTACGAGTCGAGCAGGTGGTTCCGGCTTGTCTGTCAGGTGGTTCCGGTCTGTCCGGTATGTGTTTCCGGCGTGTCCGGCACGTGCTTCCGGCACGTCTGAGTGGTGGTTCCGGCATGCGCGGCAGGTGATTCCGGAGTGTCCGCCAGGTGGATCTGGCGTACCCGACAGGTGATTTTGGCGTGTCCGGCAGGTGTTTCTGGCGAGTCGAGCAGGTGGGTCCGGCATGCTCGGCAGGTGCTTCCGGCGTGTCCGGCACGTGGTTCTGGTGTGTCTGAGAGCTGGTTCTGGCATGTCCGGCAGATGATTCCGGAGTGTCCACCAAGTGGTTCTGGTATACACGGCAGGTGATTTCGGCGTGTCAGGAAGGTGGTTCCGGCTAGTTGAGCAGGTGGATCAGGCGTGCTCGCCAGGGGGTTCAGGCGGGTCTGGCAGGTGGTTTCGGTGTGTTCGGGGAGTGGTTCCGGCATCTCAGGCACATGATTCTGACACGTCTGAGAGGTGGTTCCGGCCGTCCCAACAGGTGTTTCCGGAGTGTCCGCCAAGTGGTTCTGGCGTAGCTGGCAGGTGATGTTGGCGTGACCGGCAGGTGGTTCCAGCAAGCCCGGCAGGTGATTGCGGAGTGTCTGCCGAGTGGTTCTGGCGTAGCCGGCAGGTGATTTTGGCGTGTCCAGCAGGTGGTTTTGGCGAGTCGAGCAGGTGGTTCTGGCGTGCTCGGCAGGTGCTTCCGGTGTCATTGGCATGTGGTTCCGGCATGTCTGAGAGGTGGTTCCGCCATGCCCGGCAGGTGATTCCGGAGTGTTCGCCTAGTGGTTCTGCCGGAGCCGGCAGGTGATTTTGCGTGTCCGGCAATGGTTCCGGCGAGTCGAGCCGGTGGTTCCGGCGTGTCCGGCAGGTGGTTCCGGCATGTCCAGCAGGTGGTTCCGGCGAGCTCAGCAGGTGCTTCCGGTCTCTCCGGCACGTGGTTGCGGCACGTCTGAGAGATGGTTCCGGCATGCAAGGCAGGTGATTCCGGAGTGTCCGGCATGTGGTTCTGGCACCTCTGAGAGGTGGTTCTGGCATGCCCGGCAGGTGGTTCCGGAGTGTCTGCCGAGTGGTTCTGGCGTAGCCGGCAGGTGATTCTGGCGTGTCCAGCAGGTGGTTCTGGGGAGTGGATCAGGTGGTTCCGGCATACTCGGCAGGTGGTACCGGCGTGTCCGGAACATGGTTCTGGCAAGTCTGAGAGGTGGTTCCGGCATGCCCAGCAGGTGATTCCGGAGTGTTCGCCACGTGGTTCTGGCGTAGCCGGCAGGTGATTTTGCATGTCCGGCGGTGGTTCCGGCGAGTCGAGCCGGTGGTTCCGGCATGTCCGGCAGGTGGTTCCGGTCTGTCCAGCAGGTGGTTCTGGTGTGTCCGGCACGAGGTTCTGACACGTCTGAGAGGTTGTGTTGCCATTCACTTCACGTGATTCCGGCTTGTCCGCCAAGTGGTTCTAGTGTAGCGGGCAGGTGATTTTGGCGTGTCCGGCAGGTGGGACCGGTGAGTCAAGCAGGTGGTTCCGGCGAGTGTTTCCTGTGTTTCCGGTCTGTCCGGGAGATGGTTCCGGCCTGTCCGGCACGTGCTTCTGGCACTTCTGAGACGTTGTGCTGGCATGCCCGGCAGGTGATTCTGGAGTGTCCGCCAAGTGGTTCTGGCGTAGCCGGCAGGTGATATCGGTGTGTCCGGCAGGTGGTTCTGGGGAGTGGATGAGGAACTTCCGGCATTCTCGGCATGTGCTTCCGCCGTCTCCAGCATGTGGTTTTGGCACCTCTGAGAGGTGGTTCCAGCATGCCCGGCAGGTGATTCCGGAGTGTCCGACAGGTGGTTGTGGCGTAACCCGCAGGTGTTTCTGGTGTGTCCGGCAGGTGGCTCTGGTGAGTCGAGCAGGTGGTTCCGGCGTGCTCGGCAGGTGGTTCCGGCAGGTCCGGCAGGTGTTTGCCGTCTGTCCATGACGTGGTTCCGGCATGCCCGCAAGGTGATTCTGGAGTGTCCACCAAGTGGTTTTGGCGTAGCCGGCATATGATTTTGGCCTGTGAGGCAGGTGGTTCCGGCATGTCCAGCAGGTGGTTCCGGCGAGCTCGGGAGGTGCTTCCGGTCTCTCCGGCACGTGGTTGTGGCACGTCTGAGAGATGGTTCCGGCATGCCCGGCAGGTGATTCCAGAGTGTCCGGCATGTGGTTCTGGCACCTCTGAGAGGTGGTTCCGGCATGCCCGGCAGGTGATTCAGGAGTCTCCGGCATGTGGTTCTGGCACCTCTGAGAGGTAGTTCCGGAACGCCTGGCATGTGATTCCGGAGTGTCTGCCGAGTGGTTCTGGCATAGCCGGCAGTTGATTTTGGCGTGTCAACTAGGTGGTTCTGGGGAGTGGATCAGCTGGTTCCGGTATACTCGGCAGGTGGTACCGGCGTGAACAGAACATGGTTCTGGCAAGTCTGAGAGGTGGTTCCGGCATGCCCGACAGGTGATTCCGGAGTGTCCGCCAAGTGTTTCTGGCGTACCCGGCAGGTGATTTTGGCATGTCCGACAGGTGTTTCTTGCGAGTCGAGCAGGTGGCTCAGGCATGCTCAGCTGGTGCTTCCGGCGTCTCAGGCACGTGGTTCTGGTGTGTCTGAGAGCTGGTTCTGGCATGTCCGGCAGATGATTCCGGAGTGTCCACCAAGTGGTTCTGGTATACCTGGCAGGTGATTTTGGCGTGTCAGGAAGGTGGTTCCGGCTAGTTGAGCAGGTGGATCAGGCGTGCTCGCCAGGGGGTTCAGGTGGGTCTGGCAGGTGGTTTCGGTGTGTTCTGGGTGTGGTTCAGGAATCTCAGGCACATGGTAATGGCACGTTTGAGAGGTGGTTCCGCCCGGCCCGACAGGTGTTTCCGGACTGTCTGCCAAGTGGTTCTGGTGTAGCTGGCAGGTGATGTTGGCGTGACCGGCAGCTGGTTCCAGCAAGCCCGGCAGGTGATTGCGGAGTGTCTGCCGAGTGGTTCTGGCGTAGCCGGCAGGTGATTTTGCATGTCCGGCGGTGGTTCCGGCGAGTCGAGCCGGTGGTTCCGGCGTGTCCGGCAGGTGGTTCCGGTCTGTCCGGCAGGTGGTTCTGGCGTGTCCGGCACGAGGTTCTGGCACGTCTGAGAGGTGGTTCCGGCATGCCCGACAGGTGATTCCGGAGTGTCCGCCACGTGGTTCTGGCGTACCCGGCAGGTGATTTTGGCGTTTCTGGCAGGTGTTTCTTGCAAGTCGAGCATGTGGCTCAGGCATGCTCAGCAGGTGCTTCCGGCGTGTCCGGCACGTGGTTCTGGTGTGTCTGAGAGCTGGTTCTGGCATGTCTGGCAGATGATTCTGGAGTGTCCACCAAGTGGTTCTGGCATACCCGGCAGGTGATTTTGTCCTGTCAGGTACTTGGTTCCGGCGAGTCGAACAGGTGGTTCCGGCGTGCTCGAGTGGTGCTTCCGGTGTCATTGTCACGTGGTTCTGGCATGTCTGAGAGGTGGTTCCGGCATGCCGGGCAGGTGATTCAGGAGTGTCGTGTAAGTGGTTCTGGTGTAGCCGGCAGTTCCTTTTGGCGTGTCCGGCACGTGGGTACTGAAAGTCGAGCAGGTGGTTCCGGCGTGCTCGGCAGGTGGTCCAGGCGTGTCCGGCAGGTGGTTCCAGTCTGTCCAGGACGTGGTTCCAGCGTCTCTGGCACGTGGTTCTGGTGTGTCTGAGAGCTGGTTCTGGCATGTCCGGCAGAGATTCCGGAGTGTCCGTCAAGTGCTTCTGGCATGCCCGGCAGGTGATTTTGGCGTGTGAGGTACGTGATTCGGGCGAGTCGAGCAGGTGGTTCCGGCATGTCTGGTAGGTGGTTTCGGTGTGTTCGGGCTGTGGTTCCGGCATCTCATGCACATGGTTCTGTCACGTCTCAGATGTCGTTCCGGCCGGCCCGACAGGTGTTTCTGCAGTGTCCGCCAAGTGGTTCCGGCGTAGTTGGCAGGTGATTTTGGCATGACCGGCAGGTGGTTCCAGCAAGCCCGGCAGGTGATTGCGAAGTGTTCACCAACTGGTTGTGGCGTAGACGGCAGGTGATTTTTGCGTCTCCGGCAGGTGGTTCTGGTGAGTCGAGCAGGAGGTTCCTGCGTGCTCGGCAGGTGCTTCCGGTGTCATTGGCACGTGGTTCTGGCATGTCCGAGAGGTGGTTCCGGCATGCCCGGCCGGTGATTACAGAGTGTTCGCCAAGTGGTTCTGGCGTAGCCGGCAGGTGATTTTGCCATGTCCGGCATGTGGTTCCAGAGAGTCGAGCATGTGGTTCCGGCGTGCTCGACAATTGGTTCAGGCAGGTCCGGCAGAGGGTTCCGGTCTGTCCGGGAGGTGGTTCCGGCGTGTCCGGCATTGGTTCCGGCACGTCTGAGAGGTGGTTCTATCATGCCCGGCAGGTGATTCAGAGAGTCCACCACGTGGTTTTGGCGTAGCCGGCAGGTGATTTTGGCGTGTCTGGCAGGTTTTTCAGGCGAGTTGAGCAGGTGCTTCCGGCATGCCCGAAAGCTGATTCCGGTGTGTCCGGTAGGTGGTTCCGGCGTGTACGGCACGTGGTTCTGGTACGTCTCAGAGGTGGTTGCGCATGCCCAACAGGCGATTCTGGACAGTCCGCCACGTGGTTCTGGCACGTCTGAGAGGTGGTTCCAGCATGCCCGGCAGGTCATCCCGGAGAGTCCTCCAAGTGGTTCTGGCATAGCCCGCAGGTGTTTTTGGCGAGTCCGGCAGGTGGTTCCGTCGTGCTCGGCAGGTGGTTCAGGCGTGGCCGGCAGGTGGTTCCAGTCTGTCCAGGACGTGGTTCCAGCGTGTCCGGCACACGGTTTCGTTATGTCTGAGAGGTGGCTTCTGCATGCACGGCAGGTCATTCCGGACTGTAGGCCAGGTTGTTGCCGCATAGCCAGCTGTTGATTTTGGCCTGTCTGGCGGGTGGTTCCTACGAGTCGAGCAGGTGGTTCCGGCTTGTCTGTCAGGTGGTTCCGGTCTGTCCGGTATGTGTTTCCGGCGTGTCCGGCACGTGCTTCCGGCACGTCTGAGTGGTGGTTCCGGCATGCGCGGCAGGTGATTCCGGGCTGTCCGCCAGGTGGATCTGGCGTACCCGACAGGTGATTTTGGCGTGTCCGGCAGGTGTTTCTGGCGAGTCGAGCAGGTGGGTCCGGCATGCTCGGCAGGTGCTTCCGGCGTGTCCGCCACGTGGTTCTGGTGTGTCTGAGAGCTGGTTCTGGCATGTCCGGCAGATGATTCCGGAGTGTCCACCAAGTGGTTCTGGTATACACGGCAGGTGATTTCGGCGTGTCAGGAAGGTGGTTCCGGCTAGTTGAGCAGGTGGATCAGGCGTGCTCGCCAGGGGGTTCAGGCGGGTCTGGCAGGTGGTTTCGGTGTGTTCGGGGAGTGGTTCCGGCATCTCAGGCACATGATTCTGACACGTCTGAGAGGTGGTTCCGGCCGTCCCAACAGGTGTTTCCGGAGTGTCCGCCAAGTGGTTCTGGCGTAGCTGGCAGGTGATCTTGGCGTGACCGGCAGGTGGTTCCAGCAAGCCCGGCAGGTGATTGCGGAGTGTCTGCCGAGTGGTTCTGGCGTAGCCGGCAGGTGATTTTGGCGTGTCCAGCAGGTGGTTTTGGCGAGTCGAGCAGGTGGTTCTGGCGTGCTCGGCAGGTGCTTCCGGTGTCATTGGCATGTGGTTCCGGCATGTCTGAGAGGTGGTTCCGCCATGCCCGGCAGGTGATTCCGGAGTGTTCGCCAAGTGGTTCTGGCGGAGCCGGCAGGTGATTTTGCGTGTCCGGCAATGGTTCCGGCGATTCGAGCCGGTGGTTCCGGCATGTCCGGCAGGTGGTTCCGGCATGTCCAGCAGGTGGTTCCGGCGAGCTCAGCAGGTGCTTCCGGTCTCTCCGGCACGTGGTTGCGGCACGTCTGAGAGATGGTTCCGGCATGCCCGGCAGGTGGTTCCGGAGTGTCTGCCGAGTGGTTCTGGCGTAGCCGGCAGGTGATTCTGGCGTGTCCAGCAGGTGGTTCTGGGGAGTGGATCAGGTGGTTCCGGCATACTCGGCAGGTGGTACCGGCGTGTCCGGAACATGGTTCTGGCAAGTCTGAGAGGTGGTTCCGGCATGCCCGGCAGGTGATTCCGGAGTGTTCGCCAAGTGGTTCTGACGCAGCCGGCAGGTGATTTTGCATGTCCGGCGGTGGTTCCGGCGAGTCGAGCCGGTGGTTCCGGCATGTCCGGCAGGTGGTTCCGGTCTGTCCAGCAGGTGGTTCTGGTGTGTCCGGCACGAGGTTCTGACACGTCTGAGAGGTTGTGTTGCCATTCACTTCACGTGATTCCGGCTTGTCCGCCAAGTGGTTCTAGTGTAGCGGGCAGGTGATTTTGGCGTGTCCGGCAGGTGGGACCGGTGAGTCAAGCAGGTGGTTCCGGCGAGTGTTTCCTGTGTTTCCGGTCTGTCCGGGAGATGGTTCCGGCCTGTCCGGCACGTGCTTCTGGCACTTCTGAGAGGTTGTGCTGGCATGCCCGGCAGGTGATTCTGGAGTGTCCGCCAAGTGGTTCTGGCGTAGCCGGCAGGTGATATCGGTGTGTCCGGCAGGTGGTTCTGGGGAGTGGATGAGGAACTTCCGGCATTCTCGGCATGTGCTTCCGCCGTCTCCAGCATGTGGTTTTGGCACCTCTGAGAGGTGGTTCCAGCATGCCCGGCAGGTGATTCCGGAGTGTCCGACAGGTGGTTGTGGCGTAACCCGCAGGTGTTTCTGGTGTGTCCGGCAGGTGGCTCTGGTGAGTCGAGCAGGTGGTTCCGGCGTGCTCGGCAGGTGGTTCCGGCAGGTCCGGCAGGTGTTTGCCGTCTGTCCATGACGTGGTTCTGGCATGCCCGCAAGGTGATTCTGGAGTGTCCACCAAGTGGTTTTGGCGTAGCCGGCATATGATTTTGGCCTGTGAGGCAGGTGGTTCCGGCATGTCCAGCAGGTGGTTCCGGCGAGCTCGGGAGGTGCTTCCGGTCTCTCCGGCACGTGGTTGTGGCACGTCTGAGAGATGGTTCCGGCATGCCCGGCAGGTGATTCCAGAGTGTCCGGCATGTGGTTCTGGCACCTCTGAGAGGTGGTTCCGGCATGCCCGGCAGGTGATTCAGGAGTCTCCGGCATGTGGTTCTGGCACCTCTGAGAGGTAGTTCCGGAACGCCTGGCATGTGATTCCGGAGTGTCTGCCGAGTGGTTCTGGCATAGCCGGCAGTTGATTTTGGCGTGTCAACTAGGTGGTTCTGGGGAGTGGATCAGCTGGTTCCGGTATACTCGGCAGGTGGTACCGGCGTGAACAGAACATGGTTCTGGCAAGTCTGAGAGGTGGTTCCGGCATGCCCGACAGGTGATTCCGGAGTGTCCGCCAAGTGTTTCTGGCGTACCCGGCAGGTGATTTTGGCATGTCCGACAGGTGTTTCTTGCGAGTCGAGCAGGTGGCTCAGGCATGCTCAGCTGGTGCTTCCGGCGTCTCAGGCACGTGGTTCTGGTGTGTCTGAGAGCTGGTTCTGGCATGTCCGGCAGATGATTCCGGAGTGTCCACCAAGTGGTTCTGGTATACCTGGCAGGTGATTTTGGCGTGTCAGGAAGGTGGTTCCGGCTAGTTGAGCAGGTGGATCAGGCGTGCTCGCCAGGGGGTTCAGGTGGGTCTGGCAGGTGGTTTCGGTGTGTTCTGGGTGTGGTTCAGGAATCTCAGGCACATGGTAATGGCACGTTTGAGAGGTGGTTCCGGCCGGCCCGACAGGTGTTTCCGGACTGTCTGCCAAGTGGTTCTGGTGTAGCTGGCAGGTGATGTTGGCGTGACCGGCAGCTGGTTCCAGCAAGCCCGGCAGGTGATTGCGGAGTGTCTGCCGAGTGGTTCTGGCGTAGCCGGCAGGTGATTTTGCATGTCCGGCGGTGGTTCCGGCGAGTCGAGCCGGTGGTTCCGGCGTGTCCGGCAGGTGGTTCCGGTCTGTCCGGCAGGTGGTTCTGGCGTGTCCGGCACGAGGTTCTGGCACGTCTGAGAGGTGGTTCCGGCATGCCCGACAGGTGATTCCGGAGTGTCCGCCACGTGGTTCTGGCGTACCCGGCAGGTGATTTTGGCGTTTCTGGCAGGTGTTTCTTGCAAGTCGAGCATGTGGCTCAGGCATGCTCAGCAGGTGCTTCCGGCGTGTCCGGCACGTGGTTCTGGTGTGTCTGAGAGCTGGTTCTGGCATGTCTGGCAGATGATTCTGGAGTGTCCACCAAGTGGTTCTGGCATACCCGGCAGGTGATTTTGTCCTGTCAGGTACTTGGTTCCGGCGAGTCGAACAGGTGGTTCCGGCGTGCTCGAGTGGTGCTTCCGGTGTCATTGTCACGTGGTTCTGGCATGTCTGAGAGGTGGTTCCGGCATGCCGGGCAGGTGATTCAGGAGTGTCGTGTAAGTGGTTCTGGTGTAGCCGGCAGTTCCTTTTGGCGTGTCCGGCACGTGGGTACTGAAAGTCGAGCAGGTGGTTCCGGCGTGCTCGGCAGGTGGTCCAGGCGTGTCCGGCAGGTGGTTCCAGTCTGTCCAGGACGTGGTTCCAGCGTCTCTGGCACGTGGTTCTGGTGTGTCTGAGAGCTGGTTCTGGCATGTCCGGCAGAGATTCCGGAGTGTCCGTCAAGTGCTTCTGGCATGCCCGGCAGGTGATTTTGGCGTGTGAGGTACGTGATTCGGGCGAGTCGAGCAGGTGGTTCCGGCATGTCTGGTAGGTGGTTTCGGTGTGTTCGGGCTGTGGTTCCGGCATCTCATGCACATGGTTCTGTCACGTCTCAGATGTCGTTCCGGCCGGCCCGACAGGTGTTTCTGCAGTGTCCGCCAAGTGGTTCCGGCGTAGTTGGCAGGTGATTTTGGCATGACCGGCAGGTGGTTCCAGCAAGCCCGGCAGGTGATTGCGAAGTGTTCACCAACTGGTTGTGGCGTAGACGGCAGGTGATTTTTGCGTCTCCGGCAGGTGGTTCTGGTGAGTCGAGCAGGAGGTTCCTGCGTGCTCGGCAGGTGCTTCCGGTGTCATTGGCACGTGGTTCTGGCATGTCCGAGAGGTGGTTCCGGCATGCCCGGCCGGGGATTACAGAGTGTTCGCCAAGTGGTTCTGGCGTAGCCGGCAGGTGATTTTGCCATGTCCGGCATGTGGTTCCAGAGAGTCGAGCATGGGGTTCCGGCGTGCTCGACAATTGGTTCAGGCAGGTCCGGCAGAGGGTTCCGGTCTGTCCGGGAGGTGGTTCCGGCGTGTCCGGCATTGGTTCCGGCACGTCTGAGAGGTGGTTCTATCATGCCCGGCAGGTGATTCAGAGAGTCCACCACGTGGTTTTGGCGTAGCCGGCAGGTGATTTTGGCGTGTCCGGCAGGTTTTTCAGGCGAGTTGAGCAGGTGCTTCCGGCATGCCCGAAAGCTGATTCCGGTGTGTCCGGTAGGTGGTTCCGGCGTGTACGGCACGTGGTTCTGGTACGTCTCAGAGGTGGTTGCGCATGCCCAACAGGCGATTCTGGACAGTCCGCCACGTGGTTCTGGCACGTCTGAGAGGTGGTTCCAGCATGCCCGGCAGGTCATCCCGGAGAGTCCTCCAAGTGGTTCTGGCATAGCCCGCAGGTGTTTTTGGCGAGTCCGGCAGGTGGTTCCGTCGTGCTCGGCAGGTGGTTCAGGCGTGGCCGGCAGGTGGTTCCAGTCTGTCCAGGACGTGGTTCCAGCGTGTCTGGCACACGGTTTCGTTATGTCTGAGAGGTGGCTTCTGCATGCACGGCAGGTCATTCCGGACTGTAGGCCAGGTGGTTGCCGCATAGCCAGCTGTTGATTTTGGCCTGTCTGGCGGGTGGTTCCTACGAGTCGAGCAGGTGGTTCCGGCTTGTCTGTCAGGTGGTTCCGGTCTGTCCGGTATGTGTTTCCGGCGTGTCCGGCACGTGCTTCCGGCACGTCTGAGTGGTGGTTCCGGCATGCGCGGCAGGTGATTCCGGGCTGTCCGCCAGGTGGATCTGGCGTACCCGACAGGTGATTTTGGCGTGTCCGGCAGGTGTTTCTGGCGAGTCGAGCAGGTGGGTCCGGCATGCTCGGCAGGTGCTTCCGGCGTGTCCGCCACGTGGTTCTGGTGTGTCTGAGAGCTGGTTCTGGCATGTCCGGCAGATGATTCCGGAGTGTCCACCAAGTGGTTCTGGTATACACGGCAGGTGATTTCGGCGTGTCAGGAAGGTGGTTCCGGCTAGTTGAGCAGGTGGATCAGGCGTGCTCGCCAGGGGGTTCAGGCGGGTCTGGCAGGTGGTTTCGGTGTGTTCGGGGAGTGGTTCCGGCATCTCAGGCACATGATTCTGACACGTCTGAGAGGTGGTTCCGGCCGTCCCAACAGGTGTTTCCGGAGTGTCCGCCAAGTGGTTCTGGCGTAGCTGGCAGGTGATCTTGGCGTGACCGGCAGGTGGTTCCAGCAAGCCCGGCAGGTGATTGCGGAGTGTCTGCCGAGTGGTTCTGGCGTAGCCGGCAGGTGATTTTGGCGTGTCCAGCAGGTGGTTTTGGCGAGTCGAGCAGGTGGTTCTGGCGTGCTCGGCAGGTGCTTCCGGTGTCATTGGCATGTGGTTCCGGCATGTCTGAGAGGTGGTTCCGCCATGCCAGGCAGGTGATTCCGGAGTGTTCGCCAAGTGGTTCTGGCGGAGCCGGCAGGTGATTTTGCGTGTCCGGCAATGGTTCCGGCGAGTCGAGCCGGTGGTTCCGGCATGTCCGGCAGGTGGTTCCGGCATGTCCAGCAGGTGGTTCCGGCGAGCTCAGCAGGTGCTTCCGGTCTCTCCGGCACGTGGTTGCGGCACGTCTGAGAGATGGTTCCGGCATGCCCGGCAGGTGATTCCGGAGTGTCCGGCATGTGGTTCTGGCACCTCTGAGAGGTGGTTCCGGCATGCCCAGCAGGTGGTTCCGGAGTGTCTGCCGAGTGGTTCTGGCGTAGCCGGCAGGTGATTCTGGCGTGTCCAGCAGGTGGTTCTGGGGAGTGGATCAGGTGGTTCCGGCATACTCGGCAGGTGGTACCGGCGTGTCCGGAACATGGTTCTGGCAAGTCTGAGAGGTGGTTCCGGCATGCCCGGCAGGTGATTCCGGAGTGTTCGCCAAGTGGTTCTGGCGTAGCCGGCAGGTGATTTTGCATGTCCGGCGGTGGTTCCGGCGAGTCGAGCCGGTGGTTCCGGCATGTCCGGCAGGTGGTTCCGGTCTGTCCAGCAGGTGGTTCTGGTGTGTCCGGCACGAGGTTCTGACACGTCTGAGAGGTTGTGTTGCCATTCACTTCACGTGATTCCGGCTTGTCCGCCAAGTGGTTCTAGTGTAGCGGGCAGGTGATTTTGGCGTGTCCGGCAGGTGGGACCGGTGAGTCAAGCAGGTGGTTCCGGCGAGTGTTTCCTGTGTTTCCGGTCTGTCCGGGAGATGGTTCCGGCCTGTCCGGCACGTGCTTCTGGCACTTCTGAGAGGTTGTGCTGGCATGCCCGGCAGGTGATTCTGGAGTGTCCGCCAAGTGGTTCTGGCGTAGCCGGCAGGTGATATCGGTGTGTCCGGCAGGTGGTTCTGGGGAGTGGATGAGGAACTTCCGGCATTCTCGGCATGTGCTTCCGCCGTCTCCAGCATGTGGTTTTGGCACCTCTGAGAGGTGGTTCCAGCATGCCCGGCAGGTGATTCCGGAGTGTCCGACAGGTGGTTGTGGCGTAACCCGCAGGTGTTTCTGGTGTGTCCGGCAGGTGGCTCTGGTGAGTCGAGCAGGTGGTTCCGGCGTGCTCGGCAGGTGGTTCCGGCAGGTCCAGCAGGTGGTTCCGGCGTGCTCGGCAGGTGGTTCCGGCAGGTCCGGCAGGTGTTTGCCGTCTGTCCATGACGTGGTTCCGGCATGCCCGCAAGGTGATTCTGGAGTGTCCACCAAGTGCTTTTGGCGTAGCCGGCATATGATTTTGGCCTGTGAGGCAGGTGGTTCCGGCATGTCCAGCAGGTGGTTCCGGCGAGCTCGGGAGGTGCTTCCGGTCTCTCCGGCACGTGGTTGTGGCACGTCTGAGAGATGGTTCCGGCATGCCCGGCAGGTGATTCCAGAGTGTCCGGCATGTGGTTCTGGCACCTCTGAGAGGTGGTTCCGGCATGCCCGGCAGGTGATTCAGGAGTCTCCGGCATGTGGTTCTGGCACCTCTGAGAGGTAGTTCCGGAACGCCTGGCATGTGATTCCGGAGTGTCTGCCGAGTGGTTCTGGCATAGCCGGCACTTGATTTTGGCGTGTCAACTAGGTGGTTCTGGGGAGTGGATCAGCTGGTTCCGGTATACTCGGCAGGTGGTACCGGCGTGAACAGAACATGGTTCTGGCAAGTCTGAGAGGTGGTTCCGGCATGCCCGACAGGTGATTCCGGAGTGTCCGCCAAGTGTTTCTGGCGTACCCGGCAGGTGATTTTGGCATGTCCGACAGGTGTTTCTTGCGAGTCGAGCAGGTGGCTCAGGCATGCTCAGCTGGTGCTTCCGGCGTCTCAGGCACGTGGCTCTGGTGTGTCTGAGAGCTGGTTCTGGCATGTCCGGCAGATGATTCCGGAGTGTCCACCAAGTGGTTCTGGTACACCTGGCAGGTGATTTTGGCGTGTCAGGAAGGTGGTTCCGGCTAGTTGAGCAGGTGGATCAGGCGTGCTCGCCAGGGGGTTCAGGTGGGTCTGGCAGGTGGTTTCGGTGTGTTCTGGGTGTGGTTCAGGAATCTCAGGCACATGGTAATGGCACGTTTGAGAGGTGGTTCCGGCCGGCCCGACAGGTGTTTCCGGACTGTCTGCCAAGTGGTTCTGGTGTAGCTGGCAGGTGATGTTGGCGTGACCGGCAGCTGGTTCCAGCAAGCCCGGCAGGTGATTGCGGAGTGTCTGCCGAGTGGTTCTGGCGTAGGCGGCAGGTGATTTTGCATGTCCGGCGGTGGTTCCGGCGAGTCGAGCCGGTGGTTCCGGCGTGTCCGGCAGGTGGTTCCGGTCTGTCCGGCAGGTGGTTCTGGCGTGTCCGGCACGAGGTTCTGGCACGTCTGAGAGGTGGTTCCGGCATGCCCGACAGGTGATTCCGGAGTGTCCGCCACGTGGTTCTGGCGTACCCGGCAGGTGATTTTGGCGTTTCTGGCAGGTGTTTCTTGCAAGTCGAGCATGTGGCTCAGGCATGCTCAGCAGGTGCTTCCGGCGTGTCCGGCACGTGGTTCTGGTGTGTCTGAGAGCTGGTTCTGGCATGTCTGGCAGATGATTCTGGAGTGTCCACCAAGTGGTTCTGGCATACCCGGCAGGTGATTTTGTCCTGTCAGGTACTTGGTTCCGGCGAGTCGAACAGGTGGTTCCGGCGTGCTCGAGTGGTGCTTCCGGTGTCATTGTCACGTGGTTCTGGCATGTCTGAGAGGTGGTTCCGGCATGCCGGGCAGGTGATTCAGGAGTGTCGTGTAAGTGGTTCTGGTGTAGCCGGCAGTTCCTTTTGGCGTGTCCGGCACGTGGGTACTGAAAGTCGAGCAGGTGGTTCCGGCGTGCTCGGCAGGTGGTCCAGGCGTGTCCGGCAGGTGGTTCCAGTCTGTCCAGGACGTGGTTCCAGCGTCTCTGGCACGTGGTTCTGGTGTGTCTGAGAGCTGGTTCTGGCATGTCCGGCAGAGATTCCGGAGTGTCCGTCAAGTGCTTCTGGCATGCCCGGCAGGTGATTTTGGCGTGTGAGGTACGTGATTCGGGCGAGTCGAGCAGGTGGTTCCGGCATGTCTGGTAGGTGGTTTCGGTGTGTTCGGGCTGTGGTTCCGGCATCTCATGCACATGGTTCTGTCACGTCTCAGATGTCGTTCCGGCCGGCCCGACAGGTGTTTCTGCAGTGTCCGCCAAGTGGTTCCGGCGTAGTTGGCAGGTGATTTTGGCATGACCGGCAGGTGGTTCCAGCAAGCCCGGCAGGTGATTGCGAAGTGTTCACCAACTGGTTGTGGCGTAGACGGCAGGTGATTTTTGCGTCTCCGGCAGGTGGTTCTGGTGAGTCGAGCAGGAGGTTCCTGCGTGCTCGGCAGGTGCTTCCGGTGTCATTGGCACGTGGTTCTGGCATGTCCGAGAGGTGGTTCCGGCATGCCCGGCCGGGGATTACAGAGTGTTCGCCAAGTGGTTCTGGCGTAGCCGGCAGGTGATTTTGCCATGTCCGGCATGTGGTTCCAGAGAGTCGAGCATGGGGTTCCGGCGTGCTCGACAATTGGTTCAGGCAGGTCCGGCAGAGGGTTCCGGTCTGTCCGGGAGGTGGTTCCGGCGTGTCCGGCATTGGTTCCGGCACGTCTGAGAGGTGGTTCTATCATGCCCGGCAGGTGATTCAGAGAGTCCACCACGTGGTTTTGGCGTAGCCGGCAGGTGATTTTGGCGTGTCCGGCAGGTTTTTCAGGCGAGTTGAGCAGGTGCTTCCGGCATGCCCGAAAGCTGATTCCGGTGTGTCCGGTAGGTGGTTCCGGCGTGTACGGCACGTGGTTCTGGTACGTCTCAGAGGTGGTTGCGCATGCCCAACAGGCGATTCTGGACAGTCCGCCACGTGGTTCTGGCACGTCTGAGAGGTGGTTCCAGCATGCCCGGCAGGTCATCCCGGAGAGTCCTCCAAGTGGTTCTGGCATAGCCCGCAGGTGTTTTTGGCGAGTCCGGCAGGTGGTTCCGTCGTGCTCGGCAGGTGGTTCAGGCGTGGCCGGCAGGTGGTTCCAGTCTGTCCAGGACGTGGTTCCAGCGTGTCCGGCACACGGTTTCGTTATGTCTGAGAGGTGGCTTCTGCATGCACGGCAGGTCATTCCGGACTGTAGGCCAGGTGGTTGCCGCATAGCCAGCTGTTGATTTTGGCCTGTCTGGCGGGTGGTTCCTACGAGTCGAGCAGGTGGTTCCGGCTTGTCTGTCAGGTGGTTCCGGTCTGTCCGGTATGTGTTTCCGGCGTGTCCGGCACGTGCTTCCGGCACGTCTGAGTGGTGGTTCCGGCATGCGCGGCAGGTGATTCCGGGCTGTCCGCCAGGTGGATCTGGCGTACCCGACAGGTGATTTTGGCGTGTCCGGCAGGTGTTTCTGGCGAGTCGAGCAGGTGGGTCCGGCATGCTCGGCAGGTGCTTCCGGCGTGTCCGCCACGTGGTTCTGGTGTGTCTGAGAGCTGGTTCTGGCATGTCCGGCAGATGATTCCGGAGTGTCCACCAAGTGGTTCTGGTATACACGGCAGGTGATTTCGGCGTGTCAGGAAGGTGGTTCCGGCTAGTTGAGCAGGTGGATCAGGCGTGCTCGCCAGGGGGTTCAGGCGGGTCTGGCAGGTGGTTTCGGTGTGTTCGGGGAGTGGTTCCGGCATCTCAGGCACATGATTCTGACACGTCTGAGAGGTGGTTCCGGCCGTCCCAACAGGTGTTTCCGGAGTGTCCGCCAAGTGGTTCTGGCGTAGCTGGCAGGTGATCTTGGCGTGACCGGCAGGTGGTTCCAGCAAGCCCGGCAGGTGGTTCCGGAGTGTCTGCCGAGTGGTTCTGGCGTAGCCGGCAGGTGATTTTGGCGTGTCCAGCAGGTGGTTTTGGCGAGTCGAGCAGGTGGTTCTGGCGTGCTCGGCAGGTGCTTCCGGTGTCATTGGCATGCGGTTCCGGCATGTCTGAGAGGTGGTTCCGCCATGCCCGGCAGGTGATTCCGGAGTGTTCGCCAAGTGGTTCTGGCGGAGCCGGCAGGTGATTTTGCGTGTCCGGCAATGGTTCCGGCGAGTCGAGCCGGTGGTTCCGGCGTGTCCGGCAGGTGGTTCCGGCATGTCCAGCAGGTGGTTCCGGCGAGCTCAGCAGGTGCTTCCGGTCTCTCCGGCACGTGGTTGTGGCACGTCTGAGAGATGGTTCCGGCATGCCCGGCAGGTGATTCCGGAGTGTCCGGCATGTGGTTCTGGCACCTCTGAGAGGTGGTTCCGGCATGCCCGGCAGGTGGTTCCGGAGTGTCTGCCGAGTGGTTCTGGCGTAGCCGGCAGGTGATTCTGGCGTGTCCAGCAGGTGGTTCTGGGGAGTGGATCAGGTGGTTCCGGCATACTCGGCAGGTGGTACCGGCGTGTCCGGAACATGGTTCTGGCAAGTCTGAGAGGTGGTTCCGGCATGCCCGGCAGGTGATTCCGGAGTGTTCGCCAAGTGGTTCTGGCGTAGCCGGCAGGTGATTTTGCATGTCCGGCGGTGGTTCCGGCGAGTCGAGCCGGTGGTTCCGGCATGTCCGGCAGGTGGTTCCGGTCTGTCCAGCAGGTGGTTCTGGTGTGTCCGGCACGAGGTTCTGACACGTCTGAGAGGTTGTGTCGCCATTCACTTCACGTGATTCCGGCTTGTCCGCCAAGTGGTTCTAGTGTAGCGGGCAGGTGATTTTGGCGTGTCCGGCAGGTGGGACCGGTGAGTCAAGCAGGTGGTTCCGGCGAGTGTTTCCTGTGTTTCCGGTCTGTCCGGGAGATGGTTCCGGCCTGTCCGGCACGTGCTTCTGGCACTTCTGAGAGGTTGTGCTGGCATGCCCGGCAGGTGATTCTGGAGTGTCCGCCAAGTGGTTCTGGCGTAGCCGGCAGGTGATATCGGTGTGTCCGGCAGGTGGTTCTGGGGAGTGGATGAGGAACTTCCGGCATTCTCGGCATGTGCTTCCGCCGTCTCCAGCATGTGGTTTTGGCACCTCTGAGAGGTGGTTCCAGCATGCCCGGCAGGTGATTCCGGAGTGTCCGACAGGTGGTTGTGGCGTAACCCGCAGGTGTTTCTGGTGTGTCCGGCAGGTGGCTCTGGTGAGTCGAGCAGGTGGTTCCGGCGTGCTCGGCAGGTGGTTCCGGCAGGTCCGGCAGGTGTTTGCCGTCTGTCCATGACGTGGTTCCGGCATGCCCGCAAGGTGATTCTGGAGTGTCCACCAAGTGCTTTTGGCGTAGCCGGCATATGATTTTGGCCTGTGAGGCAGGTGGTTCCGGCATGTCCAGCAGGTGGTTCCGGCGAGCTCGGCAGGTGCTTCCGGTCTCTCCGGCACGTGGTTGTGGCACGTCTGAGAGATGGTTCCGGCATGCCCGGCAGGTGATTCCGGAGTGTCCGGCATGTGGTTCTGGCACCTCTGAGAGGTGGTTCCGGCATGCCCGGCAGGTGATTCAGGAGTCTCCGGCATGTGGTTCTGGCACCTCTGAGAGGTAGTTCCGGAACGCCTGGCATGTGATTCCGGAGTGTCTGCCGAGTGGTTCTGGCATAGCCGGCAGTTGATTTTGGCGTGTCAACTAGGTGGTTCTGGGGAGTGGATCAGCTGGTTCCGGTATACTCGGCAGGTGGTACCGGCGTGAACAGAACATGGTTCTGGCAAGTCTGAGAGGTGGTTCCGGCATGCCCGACAGGTGATTCCGGAGTGTCCGCCAAGTGTTTCTGGCGTACCCGGCAGGTGATTTTGGCATGTCCGACAGGTGTTTCTTGCGAGTCGAGCAGGTGGCTCAGGCATGCTCAGCTGGTGCTTCCGGCGTCTCAGGCACGTGGTTCTGGTGTGTCTGAGAGCTGGTTCTGGCATGTCCGGCAGATGATTCCGGAGTGTCCACCAAGTGGTTCTGGTATACCTGGCAGGTGATTTTGGCGTGTCAGGAAGGTGGTTCCGGCTAGTTGAGCAGGTGGATCAGGCGTGCTCGCCAGGGGGTTCAGGCGGGTCTGGCAGGTGGTTTCGGTGTGTTCTGGGTGTGGTTCAGGAATCTCAGGCACATGGTAATGGCACGTTTGAGAGGTGGTTCCGGCCGGCCAGACAGGTGTTTCCGGACTGTCTGCCAAGTGGTTCTGGTGTAGCTGGCAGGTGATGTTGGCGTGACCGGCAGGTGGTTCCAGCAAGCCCGGCAGGTGATTGCGGAGTGTCTGCCGAGTGGTTCTGGCGTAGCCGGCAGGTGATTTTGCATGTCCGGCGGTGGTTCCGGCGAATCGAGCCGGTGGTTCCGGCGTGTCCGGCAGGTGGTTCCGGTCTGTCCGGCAGGTGGTTCTGGCGTGTCCGGCACGAGGTTCTGGCACGTCTGAGAGGTGGTTCCGGCATGCCCGACAGGTGATTCCGGAGTGTCCGCCACGTGGTTCTGGCGTACCCGGCAGGTGATTTTGGCGTTTCTGGCAGGTGTTTCTTGCAAGTCGAGCATGTGGCTCAGGCATGCTCAGCAGGTGCTTCCGGCGTGTCCGGCACGTGGTTCTGGTGTGTCTGAGAGCTGGTTCTGGCATGTCTGGCAGATGATTCTGGAGTGTCCACCAAGTGGTTCTGGCATACCCGGCAGGTGATTTTGTCCTGTCAGGTACTTGGTTCCGGCGAGTCGAACAGGTGGTTCCGGCGTGCTCGAGTGGTGCTTCCGGTGTCATTGTCACGTGGTTCTGGCATGTCTGAGAGGTGGTTCCGGCATGCCGGGCAGGTGATTCAGGAGTGTCGTGTAAGTGGTTCTGGTGTAGCCGGCAGTTCCTTTTGGCGTGTCCGGCACGTGGGTACTGAAAGTCGAGCAGGTGGTTCCGGCGTGCTCGGCAGGTGGTCCAGGCGTGTCCGGCAGGTGGTTCCAGTCTGTCCAGGACGTGGTTCCAGCGTCTCTGGCACGTGGTTCTGGTGTGTCTGAGAGCTGGTTCTGGCATGTCCGGCAGAGATTCCGGAGTGTCCGTCAAGTGCTTCTGGCATGCCCGGCAGGTGATTTTGGCGTGTGAGGTACGTGATTCGGGCGAGTCGAGCAGGTGGTTCCGGCATGTCTGGTAGGTGGTTTCGGTGTGTTCGGGCTGTGGTTCCGGCATCTCATGCACATGGTTCTGTCACGTCTCAGATGTCGTTCCGGCCGGCCCGACAGGTGTTTCTGCAGTGTCCGCCAAGTGGTTCTGGCGTAGCTGGCAGGTGATGTTGGCGTGACCGGCAGGTGGTTCCAGCAAGCCCGGCAGGTGATTGCGGAGTGTCTGCCGAGTGGTTCTGGCGTAGCCGGCAGGTGATTTTGGCGTGTCCAGCAGGTGGTTTTGGCGAGTCGAGCAGGTGGTTCTGGCGTGCTCGGCAGGTGCTTCCGGTGTCATTGGCATGCGGTTCCGGCATGTCTGAGAGGTGGTTCCGCCATGCCCGGCAGGTGATTCCGGAGTGTTCGCCAAGTGGTTCTGGCGTAGCCGGCAGGTGATTTTGCGTGTCCGGCAATGGTTCCGGCGAGTCGAGCCGGTGGTTCCGGCGTGTCCGGCAGGTGGTTCCGGCATGTCCAGCAGGTGGTTCCGGCGAGCTCAGCAGGTGCTTCCGGTCTCTCCGGCATGTGGTTGTGGCACGTCTGAGAGATGGTTCCGGCATGCCCGGCAGGTGATTCCGGAGTGTCCGGCATGTGGTTCTGGCACCTCTCAGAGGTGGTTCCGGCATGCCCGGCAGGTGGTTCCGGAGTGTCTGCCGAGTGGTTCTGGCGTAGCCGGCAGGTGATTCTGGCGTGTCCAGCAGGTGGTTCTGGGGAGTGGATCAGGTGGTTCCGGCATACTCGGCAGGTGGTACCGGCGTGTCCGGAACATGGTTCTGGCAAGTCTGAGAGGTGGTTCCGGCATGCCCGGCAGGTGATTCCGGAGTGTTCGCCAAGTGGTTCTGGCGTAGCCGGCAGGTGATTTTGCATGTCCGGCGGTGGTTCCGGCGAGTCGAGCCGGTGGTTCCGGCATGTCCGGCAGGTGGTTCCGGTCTGTCCAGCAGGTGGTTCTGGTGTGTCCGGCACGAGGTTCTGACACGTCTGAGAGGTTGTGTTGCCATTCACTTCACGTGATTCCGGCTTGTCCGCCAAGTGGTTCTAGTGTAGCGGGCAGGTGATTTTGGCGTGTCCGGCAGGTGGGACCGGTGAGTCAAGCAGGTGGTTCCGGCGAGTGTTTCCTGTGTTTCCGGTCTGTCCGGGAGATGGTTCCGGCCTGTCCGGCACGTGCTTCTGGCACTTCTGAGAGGTTGTGCTGGCATGCCCGGCAGGTGATTCTGGAGTGTCCGCCAAGTGGTTCTGGCGTAGCCGGCAGGTGATATCGGTGTGTCCGGCAGGTGGTTCTGGGGAGTGGATGAGGAACTTCCGGCATTCTCGGCATGTGCTTCCGCCGTCTCCAGCATGTGGTTTTGGCACCTCTGAGAGGTGGTTCCAGCATGCCCGGCAGGTGATTCCGGAGTGTCCGACAGGTGGTTGTGGCGTAACCCGCAGGTGTTTCTGGTGTGTCCGGCAGGTGGCTCTGGTGAGTCGAGCAGGTGGTTCCGGCGTGCTCGGCAGGTGGTTCCGGCAGGTCCGGCAGGTGTTTGCCGTCTGTCCATGACGTGGTTCCGGCATGCCCGCAAGGTGATTCTGGAGTGTCCACCAAGTGGTTTTGGCGTAGCCGGCATATGATTTTGGCCTGTGAGGCAGGTGGTTCCGGCATGTCCAGCAGGTGGTTCCGGCGAGCTCGGCAGGTGCTTCCGGTCTCTCCGGCACGTGGTTGTGGCACGTCTGAGAGATGGTTCCGGCATGCCCGGCAGGTGATTCCGGAGTGTCCGGCATGTGGTTCTGGCACCTCTGAGAGGTGGTTCCGGCATGCCCGGCAGGTGATTCAGGAGTCTCCGGCATGTGGTTCTGGCACCTCTGAGAGGTAGTTCCGGAACGCCTGGCATGTGATTCCGGAGTGTCTGCCGAGTGGTTCTGGCATAGCCGGCAGTTGATTTTGGCGTGTCAACTAGGTGGTTCTGGGGAGTGGATCAGCTGGTTCCGGTATACTCGGCAGGTGGTACCGGCGTGAACAGAACATGGTTCTGGCAAGTCTGAGAGGTGGTTCCGGCATGCCCGACAGGTGATTCCGGAGTGTCCGCCAAGTGTTTCTGGCGTACCCGGCAGGTGATTTTGGCATGTCCGACAGGTGTTTCTTGCGAGTCGAGCAGGTGGCTCAGGCATGCTCAGCTGGTGCTTCCGGCGTCTCAGGCACGTGGTTCTGGTGTGTCTGAGAGCTGGTTCTGGCATGTCCGGCAGATGATTCCGGAGTGTCCACCAAGTGGTTCTGGTATACCTGGCAGGTGATTTTGGCGTGTCAGGAAGGTGGTTCCGGCTAGTTGAGCAGGTGGATCAGGCGTGCTCGCCAGGGGGTTCAGGCGGGTCTGGCAGGTGGTTTCGGTGTGTTCTGGGTGTGGTTCAGGAATCTCAGGCACATGGTAATGGCACGTTTGAGAGGTGGTTCCGGCCGGCCCGACAGGTGTTTCCGGACTGTCTGCCAAGTGGTTCTGGTGTAGCTGGCAGGTGATGTTGGCTTGACCGGCAGCTGGTTCCAGCAAGCCCGGCAGGTGATTGCGGAGTCTCTGCCGAGTGGTTCTCGCGTAGCCGGCAGGTGATTTTGCATGTCCGGTGGTGGTTCCGGCGAGTCGAGCCGGTGGTTCCGGCGTGTCCGGCAGGTGGTTCCGGTCTGTCCGGCAGGTGGTTCTGGCGTGTCCGGCACGAGGTTCTGGCACGTCTGAGAGGTGGTTCCGGCATGCCCGACAGGTGATTCCGGAGTGTCCGCCACGTGGTTCTGGCGTACCCGGCAGGTGATTTTGGCGTTTCTGGCAGGTGTTTCTTGCAAGTCGAGCATGTGGCTCAGGCATGCTCAGCAGGTGCTTCCGGCGTGTCCGGCACGTGGTTCTGGTGTGTCTGAGAGCTGGTTCTGGCATGTCTGGCAGATGATTCTGGAGTGTCCACCAAGTGGTTCTGGCATACCCGGCAGGTGATTTTGTCCTGTCAGGTACTTGGTTCCGGCAAGTCGAACAGGTGGTTCCGGCGTGCTCGAGTGGTGCTTCCGGTGTCATTGTCACGTGGTTCTGGCATGTCTGAGAGGTGGTTCCGGCATGCCGGGCAGGTGATTCAGGAGTGTCGTGTAAGTGGTTCTGGTGTAGCCGGCAGTTCCTTTTGGCGTGTCCGGCACGTGGGTACTGAAAGTCGAGCAGGTGGTTCCGGCGTGCTCGGCAGGTGGTCCAGGCGTGTCCGGCAGGTGGTTCCAGTCTGTCCAGGACGTGGTTCCAGCGTCTCTGGCACGTGGTTCTGGTGTGTCTGAGAGCTGGTTCTGGCATGTCCGGCAGAGATTCCGGAGTGTCCGTCAAGTGCTTCTGGCATGCCCGGCAGGTGATTTTGGCGTGTGAGGTACGTGATTCGGGCGAGTCGAGCAGGTGGTTCCGGCATGTCTGGTAGGTGGTTTCGGTGTGTTCGGGCTGTGGTTCCGGCATCTCATGCACATGGTTCTGTCACGTCTCAGATGTCGTTCCGGCCGGCCCGACAGGTGTTTCTGCAGTGTCCGCCAAGTGGTTCCGGCGTAGTTGGCAGGTGATTTTGGCATGACCGGCAGGTGGTTCCAGCAAGCCCGGCAGGTGATTGCGAAGTGTTCACCAACTGGTTGTGGCGTAGACGGCAGGTGATTTTTGCGTCTCCGGCAGGTGGTTCTGGTGAGTCGAGCAGGAGGTTCCTGCGTGCTCGGCAGGTGCTTCCGGTGTCATTGGCACGTGGTTCTGGCATGTCCGAGAGGTGGTTCCGGCATGCCCGGCCGGTGATTACAGAGTGTTCGCCAAGTGGTTCTGGCGTAGCCGGCAGGTGATTTTGCCATGTCCGGCATGTGGTTCCAGAGAGTCGAGCATGTGGTTCCGGCGTGCTCGACAATTGGTTCAGGCAGGTCCGGCAGAGGGTTCCGGTCTGTCCGGGAGGTGGTTCCGGCGTGTCCGGCATTGGTTCCGGCACGTCTGAGAGGTGGTTCTATCATGCCCGGCAGGTGATTCAGAGAGTCCACCACGTGGTTTTGGCGTAGCCGGCAGGTGATTTTGGCGTGTCCGGCAGGTTTGTCAGGCGAGTTGAGCAGGTGCTTCCGGCATGCCCGAAAGCTGATTCCGGTGTGTCCGGTAGGTGGTTCCGGCGTGTACGGCACGTGGTTCTGGTACGTCTCAGAGGTGGTTGCGCATGCCCAACGGGCGATTCTGGACAGTCCGCCACGTGGTTCTGGCACGTCTGAGAGGTGGTTCCAGCATGCCCGGCAGGTCATCCCGGAGAGTCCTCCAAGTGGTTCTGGCATAGCCCGCAGGTGTTTTTGGCGAGTCCGGCAGGTGGTTCCGTCGTGCTCGGCAGGTGGTTCAGGCGTGGCCGGCAGGTGGTTCCAGTCTGTCCAGGACGTGGTTCCAGCGTGTCCGGCACACGGTTTCGTTATGTCTGAGAGGTGGCTTCTGCATGCACGGCAGGTCATTCCGGACTGTAGGCCCGGTGGTTCCCGCATAGCCAGCTGTTGATTTTGGCCTGTCTGGCGGGTGGTTCCTACGAGTCGAGCAGGTGGTTCCGGCTTGTCTGTCAGGTGGTTCCGGTCTGTCCGGTATGTGTTTCCGGCGTGTCCGGCACGTGCTTCCGGCACGTCTGAGTGGTGGTTCCGGCATGCGCGGCAGGTGATTCCGGAGTGTCCGCCAGGTGGATCTGGCGTACCCGACAGGTGATTTTGGCGTGTCCGGCAGGTGTTTCTGGCGAGTCGAGCAGGTGGGTCCGGCATGCTCGGCAGGTGCTTCCGGCGTGTCCGCCACGTGGTTCTGGTGTGTCTGAGAGCTGGTTCTGGCATGTCCGGCAGATGATTCCGGAGTGTCCACCAAGTGGTTCTGGTATACACGGCAGGTGATTTCGGCGTGTCAGGAAGGTGGTTCCGGCTAGTTGAGCAGGTGGATCAGGCGTGCTCGCCAGGGGGTTCAGGCGGGTCTGGCAGGTGGTTTCGGTGTGTTCGGGGAGTGGTTCCGGCATCTCAGGCACATGATTCTGACACGTCTGAGAGGTGGTTCCGGCCGTCCCAACAGGTGTTTCCGGAGTGTCCGCCAAGTGGTTCTGGCGTAGCTGGCAGGTGATGTTGGCGTGACCGGCAGGTGGTTCCAGCAAGCCCGGCAGGTGATTGCGGAGTGTCTGCCGAGTGGTTCTGGCATAGCCGGCAGGTGATTTTGGCGTGTCCAGCAGGTGATTTTGGCGAGTCGAGCAGGTGGTTCTGGCGTGCTCGGCAGGTGCTTCCGGTGTCATTGGCATGCGGTTCCGGCATGTCTGAGAGGTGGTTCCGCCATGCCCGGCAGGTGATTCCGGAGTGTTCGCCAAGTGGTTCTGGCGTAGCCGGCAGGTGATTTTGCGTGTCCGGCAATGGTTCCGGCGAGTCGAGCCGGTGGTTCCGGCGTGTCCGGCAGGTGGTTCCGGCATGTCCAGCAGGTGGTTCCGGCGAGCTCAGCAGGTGCTTCCGGTCTCTCCGGCACGTGGTTGTGGCACGTCTGAGAGATGGTTCCGGCATGCCCGGCAGGTGATTCCGGAGTGTCCGGCATGTGGTTCTGGCACCTCTGAGAGGTGGTTCCGGCATGCCCGGCAGGTGGTTCCGGAGTGTCTGCCGAGTGGTTCTGGCGTAGCCGGCAGGTGATTCTGGCGTGTCCAGCAGGTGGTTCTGGGGAGTGGATCAGGTGGTTCCGGCATACTCGGCAGGTGGTACCGGCGTGTCCGGAACATGGTTCTGGCAAGTCTGAGAGGTGGTTCCGGCATGCCCGGCAGGTGATTCCGGAGTGTTCGCCAAGTGGTTCTGGCGTAGCCGGCAGGTGATTTTGCATGTCCGGCGGTGGTTCCGGCGAGTCGAGCCGGTGGTTCCGGCATGTCCGGCAGGTGGTTCCGGTCTGTCCAGCAGGTGGTTCTGGTGTGTCCGGCACGAGGTTCTGACACGTCTGAGAGGTTGTGTCGCCATTCACTTCACGTGATTCCGGCTTGTCCGCCAAGTGGTTCTAGTGTAGCGGGCAGGTGATTTTGGCGTGTCCGGCAGGTGGGACCGGTGAGTCAAGCAGGTGGTTCCGGCGAGTGTTTCCTGTGTTTCCGGTCTGTCCGGGAGATGGTTCCGGCCTGTCCGGCACGTGCTTCTGGCACTTCTGAGAGGTTGTGCTGGCATGCCCGGCAGGTGATTCTGGAGTGTCCGCCAAGTGGTTCTGGCGTAGCCGGCAGGTGATATCGGTGTGTCCGGCAGGTGGTTCTGGGGAGTGGATGAGGAACTTCCGGCATTCTCGGCATGTGCTTCCGCCGTCTCCAGCATGTGGTTTTGGCACCTCTGAGAGGTGGTTCCAGCATGCCCGGCAGGTGATTCCGGAGTGTCCGACAGGTGGTTGTGGCGTAACCCGCAGGTGTTTCTGGTGTGTCCGGCAGGTGGCTCTGGTGAGTCGAGCAGGTGGTTCCGGCGTGCTCGGCAGGTGGTTCCGGAAGGTCCGGCAGGTGTTTGCCGTCTGTCCATGACGTGGTTCCGGCATGCCCGCAAGGTGATTCTGGAGAGTCCACCAAGTGGTTTTGGCGTAGCCGGCATATGATTTTGGCCTGTGAGGCAGGTGGTTCCGGCATGTCCAGCAGGTGGTTCCGGCGAGCTCGGCAGGTGCTTCCGGTCTCTCCGGCACGTGGTTGTGGCACGTCTGAGAGATGGTTCCGGCATGCCCGGCAGGTGATTCCGGAGTGTCCGGCATGTGGTTCTGGCACCTCTGAGAGGTGGTTCCGGCATGCCCGGCAGGTGATTCAGGAGTCTCCGGCATGTGGTTCTGGCACCTCTGAGAGGTAGTTCCGGAACGCCTGGCATGTGATTCCGGAGTGTCTGCCGAGTGGTTCTGGCATAGCCGGCAGTTGATTTTGGCGTGTCAACTAGGTGGTTCTGGGGAGTGGATCAGCTGGTTCCGGTATACTCGGCAGGTGGTACCGGCGTGAACAGAACATGGTTCTGGCAATTCTGAGAGGTGGTTCCGGCATGCCCGACAGGTGATTCCGGAGTGTCCGCCAAGTGTTTCTGGCGTACCCGGCAGGTGATTTTGGCATGTCCGACAGGTGTTTCTTGCGAGTCGAGCAGGTGGCTCAGGCATGCTCAGCTGGTGATTCCGGCGTCTCAGGCACGTGGTTCTGGTGTGTCTGAGAGCTGGTTCTGGCATGTCTGGCAGATGATTCCGGAGTGTCCACCAAGTGGTTCTGGTATACCTGGCAGGTGATTTTGGCGTGTCAGGAAGGTGGTTCCGGCTAGTTGAGCAGGTGGATCAGGCGTGCTCGCCAGGGGGTTCAGGCGGGTCTGGCAGGTGGTTTCGGTGTGTTCTGGGTGTGGTTCAGGAATCTCAGGCACATGGTAATGGCACGTTTGAGAGGTGGTTCCGGCCGGCCCGACAGGTGTTTCCGGACTGTCTGCCAAGTGGTTCTGGTGTAGCTGGCAGGTGATGTTGGCGTGACCGGCAGCTGGTTCCAGCAAGCCCGGCAGGTGATTGCGGAGTGTCTGCCGAGTGGTTCTGGCGTAGCCGGCAGGTGATTTTGCATGTCCGGCGGTGGTTCCGGCGAGTCGAGCCGGTGGTTCCGGCATGTCCGACAGGTGGTTCCGGTCTGTCCAGCAGGTGGTTCTGGTGTGTCCGGCACGAGGTTCTGACACGTCTGAGAGGTTGTGTCGCCATTCACTTCACGTGATTCCGGCTTGTCCGCCAAGTGGTTCTAGTGTAGCGGGCAGGTGATTTTGGCGTGTCCGGCAGGTGGGACCGGTGAGTCAAGCAGGTGGTTCCGGCGAGTGTTTCCTGTGTTTCCGGTCTGTCCGGGAGATGGTTCCGGCCTGTCCGGCACGTGCTTCTGGCACTTCTGAGAGGCTGTGCTGGCATGCCCGGCAGGTGATTCTGGAGTGTCCGCCAAGTGGTTCTGGCGTAGCCGGCAGGTGATATCGGTGTGTCCGGCAGGTGGTTCTGGGGAGTGGATGAGGAACTTCCGGCATTCTCGGCATGTGCTTCCGCCGTCTCCAGCATGTGGTTTTGGCACCTCTGAGAGGTGGTTCCAGCATGCCCGGCAGGTGATTCCGGAGTGTCCGACAGGTGGTTGTGGCGTAACCCGCAGGTGTTTCTGGTGTGTCCGGCAGGTGGCTCTGGTGAGTCGAGCAGGTGGTTCCGGCGTGCTCGGCAGGTGGTTCCGGCAGGTCCGGCAGGTGTTTGCCGTCTGTCCATGACGTGGTTCCGGCATGCCCGCAAGGTGATTCTGGAGTGTCCACCAAGTGGTTTTGGCGTAGCCGGCATATGATTTTGGCCTGTGAGGCAGGTGGTTCCGGCATGTCCAGCAGGTGGTTCCGGCGAGCTCGGCAGGTGCTTCCGGTCTCTCCGGCACGTGGTTGTGGCACGTCTGAGAGATGGTTCCGGCATGCCCGGCAGGTGATTCCGGAGTGTCCGGCATGTGGTTCTGGCACCTCTGAGAGGTGGTTCCGGCATGCCCGGCAGGTGATTCAGGAGTCTCCGGCATGTGGTTCTGGCACCTCTGAGAGGTAGTTCCGGAACGCCTGGCATGTGATTCCGGAGTGTCTGCCGAGTGGTTCTGGCATAGCCGGCAGTTGATTTTGGCGTGTCAACTAGGTGGTTCTGGGGAGTGGATCAGCTGGTTCCGGTATACTCGGCAGGTGGTACCGGCGTGAACAGAACATGGTTCTGGCAAGTCTGAGAGGTGGTTCCGGCATGCCCGACAGGTGATTCCGGAGTGTCCGCCAAGTGTTTCTGGCGTACCCGGCAGGTGATTTTGGCATGTCCGACAGGTGTTTCTTGCGAGTCGAGCAGGTGGCTCAGGCATGCTCAGCTGGTGCTTCCGGCGTCTCAGGCACGTGGTTCTGGTGTGTCTGAGAGCTGGTTCTGGCATGTCCGGCAGATGATTCCGGAGTGTCCACCAAGTGGTTCTGGTATACCTGGCAGGTGATTTTGGCGTGTCAGGAAGGTGGTTCCGGCTAGTTGAGCAGGTGGATGAGGCGTGCTCGCCAGGGGGTTCAGGCGGGTCTGGCAGGTGGTTTCGGTGTGTTCTGGGTGTGGTTCAGGAATCTCAGGCACATGGTAATGGCACGTTTGAGAGGTGGTTCCGGCCGGCCCGACAGGTGTTTCCGGACTGTCTGCCAAGTGGTTCTGGTGTAGCTGGCAGGTGATGTTGGCGTGACCGGCAGGTGGTTCCAGCAAGCCCGGCAGGTGATTGCGGAGTGTCTGCCGAGTGGTTCTGGTGTAGCTGGCAGGTGATGTTGGCTTGACGGGCAGCTGGTTCCAGCAAGCCCGGCAGGTGATTGCGGAGTCTCTGCCGAGTGGTTCTGGCGTAGCCGGCAGGTGATTTTGCATGTCCGGTGGTGGTTCCGGCGAGTCGAGCCGGTGGTTCCGGCGTGTCCGGCAGGTGGTTCCGGTCTGTCCGGCAGGTGGTTCTGGCGTGTCCGGCACGAGGTTCTGGCACGTCTGAGAGGTGGTTCCGGCATGCCCGACAGGTGATTCCGGAGTGTCCGCCACGTGGTTCTGGCGTACCCGGCAGGTGATTTTGGCGTTTCTGGCAGGTGTTTCTTGCAAGTCGAGCATGTGGCTCAGGCATGCTCAGCAGGTGCTTCCGGCGTGTCCGGCACGTGGTTCTGGTGTGTCTGAGAGCTGGTTCTGGCATGTCTGGCAGATGATTCTGGAGTGTCCACCAAGTGGTTCTGGCATACCCGGCAGGTGATTTTGTCCTGTCAGGTACTTGGTTCCGGCGAGTCGAACAGGTGGTTCCGGCGTGCTCGAGTGGTGCTTCCGGTGTCATTGTCACGTGGTTCTGGCATGTCTGAGAGGTGGTTCCGGCATGCCGGGCAGGTGATTCAGGAGTGTCGTGTAAGTGGTTCTGGTGTAGCCGGCAGTTCCTTTTGGCGTGTCCGGCACGTGGGTACTGAAAGTCGAGCAGGTGGTTCCGGCGTGCTCGGCAGGTGGTCCAGGCGTGTCTGGCAGGTGGTTCCAGTCTGTCCAGGACGTGGTTCCAGCGTCTCTGGCACGTGGTTCTGGTGTGTCTGAGAGCTGGTTCTGGCATGTCCGGCAGAGATTCCGGAGTGTCCGTCAAGTGCTTCTGGCATGCCCGGCAGGTGATTTTGGCGTGTGAGGTACGTGATTCGGGCGAGTCGAGCAGGTGGTTCCGGCATGTCTGGTAGGTGGTTTCGGTGTGTTCAGGCTGTGGTTCCGGCATCTCATGCACATGGTTCTGTCACGTCTCAGATGTCGTTCCGGCCGGCCCGACAGGTGTTTCTGCAGTGTCCGCCAAGTGGTTCCGGCGTAGTTGGCAGGTGATTTTGGCATGACCGGCAGGTGGTTCCAGCAAGCCCGGCAGGTGATTGCGAAGTGTTCACCAACTGGTTGTGGCGTAGACGGCAGGTGATTTTTGCGTCTCCGGCAGGTGGTTCTGGTGAGTCGAGCAGGAGGTTCCTGCGTGCTCGGCAGGTGCTTCCGGTGTCATTGGCACGTGGTTCTGGCATGTCCGAGAGGTGGTTCCGGCATGCCCGGCCGGTGATTACAGAGTGTTCGCCAAGTGGTTCTGGCGTAGCCGGCAGGTGATTTTGCCATGTCCGGCATGTGGTTCCAGAGAGTCGAGCATGTGGTTCCGGCGTGCTCGACAATTGGTTCAGGCAGGTCCGGCAGAGGGTTCCGGTCTGTCCGGGAGGTGGTTCCGGCGTGTCCGGCATTGGTTCCGGCACGTCTGAGAGGTGGTTCTATCATGCCCGGCAGGTGATTCAGAGAGTCCACCACGTGGTTTTGGCGTAGCCGGCAGGTGATTTTGGCGTGTCCGGCAGGTTTTTCAGGCGAGTTGAGCAGGTGCTTCCGGCATGCCCGAAAGCTGATTCCGGTGTGTCCGGTAGGTGGTTCCGGCGTGTACGGCACGTGGTTCTGGTACGTCTCAGAGGTGGTTGCGCATGCCCAACAGGCGATTCTGGACAGTCCGCCACGTGGTTCTGGCACGTCTGAGAGGTGGTTCCAGCATGCCCGGCAGGTCATCCCGGAGAGTCCTCCAAGTGGTTCTGGCATAGCCCGCAGGTGTTTTTGGCGAGTCCGGCAGGTGGTTCCGTCGTGCTCGGCAGGTGGTTCAGGCGTGGCCGGCAGGTGGTTCCAGTCTGTCCAGGACGTGGTTCCAGCGTGTCCGGCACACGGTTTCGTTATGTCTGAGAGGTGGCTTCTGCATGCACGGCAGGTCATTCCGGACTGTAGGCCAGGTGGTTCCCGCATAGCCAGCTGTTGATTTTGGCCTGTCTGGCGGGTGGTTCCTACGAGTCGAGCAGGTGGTTCCGGCTTGTCTGTCAGGTGGTTCCGGTCTGTCCGGTATGTGTTTCCGGCGTGTCCGGCACGTGCTTCCGGCACGTCTGAGTGGTGGTTCCGGCATGCGCGGCAGGTGATTCCGGAGTGTCCGCCAGGTGGATCTGGCGTACCCGACAGGTGATTTTGGCGTGTCCGGCAGGTGTTTCTGGCGAGTCGAGCAGGTGGGTCCGGCATGCTCGGCAGGTGCTTCCGGCGTGTCCGCCACGTGGTTCTGGTGTGTCTGAGAGCTGGTTCTGGCATGTCCGGCAGATGATTCCGGAGTGTCCACCAAGTGGTTCTGGTATACACGGCAGGTGATTTCGGCGTGTCAGGAAGGTGGTTCCGGCTAGTTGAGCAGGTGGATCAGGCGTGCTCGCCAGGGGGTTCAGGCGGGTCTGGCAGGTGGTTTCGGTGTGTTCGGGGAGTGGTTCCGGCATCTCAGGCACATGATTCTGACACGTCTGAGAGGTGGTTCCGGCCGTCCCAACAGGTGTTTCCGGAGTGTCCGCCAAGTGGTTCTGGCGTAGCTGGCAGGTGATGTTGGCGTGACCGGCAGGTGGTTCCAGCAAGCCCGGCAGGTGATTGCGGAGTGTCTGCCGAGTGGTTCTGGCGTAGCCGGCAGGTGATTTTGGCGTGTCCAGCAGGTGGTTTTGGCGAGTCGAGCAGGTGGTTCTGGCGTGCTCGGCAGGTGCTTCCGGTGTCATTGGCATGCGGTTCCGGCATGTCTGAGAGGTGGTTCCGCCATGCCCGGCAGGTGATTCCGGAGTGTTCGCCAAGTGGTTCTGGCGTAGCCGGCAGGTGATTTTGCGTGTCCGGCAATGGTTCCGGCGAGTCGAGCCGGTGGTTCCGGCGTGTCCGGCAGGTGGTTCCGGCATGTCCAGCAGGTGGTTCCGGCGAGCTCAGCAGGTGCTTCCGGTCTCTCCGGCACGTGGTTGTGGCACGTCTGAGAGATGGTTCCGGCATGCCCGGCAGGTGATTCCGGAGTGTCCGGCATGTGGTTCTGGCACCTCTGAGAGGTGGTTCCGGCATGCCCGGCAGGTGGTTCCGGAGTGTCTGCCGAGTGGTTCTGGCGTAGCCGGCAGGTGATTCTGGCGTGTCCAGCAGGTGGTTCTGGGGAGTGGATCAGGTGGTTCCGGCATACTCGGCAGGTGGTACCGGCGTGTCCGGAACATGGTTCTGGCAAGTCTGAGAGGTGGTTCCGGCATGCCCGGCAGGTGATTCCGGAGTGTTCGCCAAGTGGTTCTGGCGTAGCCGGCAGGTGATTTTGCATGTCCGGCGGTGGTTCCGGCGAGTCGAGCCGGTGGTTCCGGCATGTCCGGCAGGTGGTTCCGGTCTGTCCAGCAGGTGGTTCTGGTGTGTCCGGCACGAGGTTCTGACACGTCTGAGAGGTTGTGTCGCCATTCACTTCACGTGATTCCGGCTTGTCCGCCAAGTGGTTCTAGTGTAGCGGGCAGGTGATTTTGGCGTGTCCGGCAGGTGGGACCGGTGAGTCAAGCAGGTGGTTCCGGCGAGTGTTTCCTGTGTTTCCGGTCTGTCCGGGAGATGGTTCCGGCCTGTCCGGCACGTGCTTCTGGCACTTCTGAGAGGTTGTGCTGGCATGCCCGGCAGGTGATTCTGGAGTGTCCGCCAAGTGGTTCTGGCGTAGCCGGCAGGTGATATCGGTGTGTCCGGCAGGTGGTTCTGGGGAGTGGATGAGGAACTTCCGGCATTCTCGGCATGTGCTTCCGCCGTCTCCAGCATGTGGTTTTGGCACCTCTGAGAGGTGGTTCCAGCATGCCCGGCAGGTGATTCCGGAGTGTCCGACAGGTGGTTGTGGCGTAACCCGCAGGTGTTTCTGGTGTGTCCGGCAGGTGGCTCTGGTGAGTCGAGCAGGTGGTTCCGGCGTGCTCGGCAGGTGGTTCCGGCAGGTCCGGCAGGTGTTTGCCGTCTGTCCATGACGTGGTTCCGGCATGCCCGCAAGGTGATTCTGGAGTGTCCACCAAGTGGTTTTGGCGTAGCCGGCATATGATTTTGGCCTGTGAGGCAGGTGGTTCCGGCATGTCCAGCAGGTGGTTCCGGCGAGCTCGGCAGGTGCTTCCGGTCTCTCCGGCACGTGGTTGTGGCACGTCTGAGAGATGGTTCCGGCATGCCCGGCAGGTGATTCCGGAGTGTCCGGCATGTGGTTCTGGCACCTCTGAGAGGTGGTTCCGGCATGCCCGGCAGGTGATTCAGGAGTCTCCGGCATGTGGTTCTGGCACCTCTGAGAGGTAGTTCCGGAACGCCTGGCATGTGATTCCGGAGTGTCTGCCGAGTGGTTCTGGCATAGCCGGCACTTGATTTTGGCGTGTCAACTAGGTGGTTCTGGGGAGTGGATCAGCTGGTTCCGGTATACTCGGCAGGTGGTACCGGCGTGAACAGAACATGGTTCTGGCAAGTCTGAGAGGTGGTTCCGGCATGCCCGACAGGTGATTCCGGAGTGTCCGCCAAGTGTTTCTGGTGTACCCGGCAGGTGATTTTGGCATGTCCGACAGGTGTTTCTTGCGAGTCGAGCAGGTGGCTCAGGCATGCTCAGCTGGTGCTTCCGGCGTCTCAGGCACGTGGTTCTGGTGTGTCTGAGAGCTGGTTCTGGCATGTCCGGCAGATGATTCCGGAGTGTCCACCAAGTGGTTCTGGTATACCTGGCAGGTGATTTTGGCGTGTCAGGAAGGTGGTTCCGGCTAGTTGAGCAGGTGGATCAGGCGTGCTCGCCAGGGGGTTCAGGCGGGTCTGGCAGGTGGTTTCGGTGTGTTCTGGGTGTGGTTCAGGAATCTCAGGCACATGGTAATGGCACGTTTGAGAGGTGGTTCCGGCCGGCCAGACAGGTGTTTCCGGACTGTCTGCCAAGTGGTTCTGGTGTAGCTGGCAGGTGATGTTGGCGTGACCGGCAGGTGGTTCCAGCAAGCCCGGCAGGTGATTGCGGAGTGTCTGCCGAGTGGTTCTGGCGTAGCCGGCAGGTGATTTTGCATGTCCGGCGGTGGTTCCGGCGAGTCGAGCCGGTGGTTCCGGCGTGTCCGGCAGGTGGTTCCGGTCTGTCCGGCAGGTGGTTCTGGCGTGTCCGGCACGAGGTTCTGGCACGTCTGAGAGGTGGTTCCGGCATGCCCGACAGGTGATTCCGGAGTGTCCGCCACGTGGTTCTGGCGTACCCGGCAGGTGATTTTGGCGTTTCTGGCAGGTGTTTCTTGCAAGTCGAGCATGTGGCTCAGGCATGCTCAGCAGGTGCTTCCGGCGTGTCCGGCACGTGGTTCTGGTGTGTCTGAGAGCTGGTTCTGGCATGTCTGGCAGATGATTCTGGAGTGTCCACCAAGTGGTTCTGGCATACCCGGCAGGTGATTTTGTCCTGTCAGGTACTTGGTTCCGGCGAGTCGAACAGGTGGTTCCGGCGTGCTCGAGTGGTGCTTCCGGTGTCATTGTCACGTGGTTCTGGCATGTCTGAGAGGTGGTTCCGGCATGCCGGGCAGGTGATTCAGGAGTGTCGTGTAAGTGGTTCTGGTGTAGCCGGCAGTTCCTTTTGGCGTGTCCGGCACGTGGGTACTGAAAGTCGAGCAGGTGGTTCCGGCGTGCTCGGCAGGTGGTCCAGGCGTGTCCGGCAGGTGGTTCCAGTCTGTCCAGGACGTGGTTCCAGCGTCTCTGGCACGTGGTTCTGGTGTGTCTGAGAGCTGGTTCTGGCATGTCCGGCAGAGATTCCGGAGTGTCCGTCAAGTGCTTCTGGCATGCCCGGCAGGTGATTTTGGCGTGTGAGGTACGTGATTCGGGCGAGTCGAGCAGGTGGTTCCGGCATGTCTGGTAGGTGGTTTCGGTGTGTTCGGGCTGTGGTTCCGGCATCTCATGCACATGGTTCTGTCACGTCTCAGATGTCGTTCCGGCCGGCCCGACAGGTGTTTCTGCAGTGTCCGCCAAGTGGTTCCGGCGTAGTTGGCAGGTGATTTTGGCATGACCGGCAGGTGGTTCCAGCAAGCCCGGCAGGTGATTGCGAAGTGTTCACCAACTGGTTGTGGCGTAGACGGCAGGTGATTTTTGCGTCTCCGGCAGGTGGTTCTGGTGAGTCGAGCAGGAGGTTCCTGCGTGCTCGGCAGGTGCTTCCGGTGTCATTGGCACGTGGTTCTGGCATGTCCGAGAGGTGGTTCCGGCATGCCCGGCCGGTGATTACAGAGTGTTCGCCAAGTGGTTCTGGCGTAGCCGGCAGGTGATTTTGCCATGTCCGGCATGTGGTTCCAGAGAGTCAAGCATGTGGTTCCGGCGTGCTCGACAATTGGTTCAGGCAGGTCCGGCAGAGGGTTCCGGTCTGTCCGGGAGGTGGTTCCGGCGTGTCCGGCATTGGTTCCGGCACATCTGAGAGGTGGTTCTATCATGCCCGGCAGGTGATTCAGAGAGTCCACCACGTGGTTTTGGCGTAGCCGGCAGGTGATTTTGGCGTGTCCGGCAGGTTTGTCAGGCGAGTTGAGCAGGTGCTTCCGGCATGCCCGAAAGCTGATTCCGGTGTGTCCGGTAGGTGGTTCCGGCGTGTACGGCACGTGGTTCTGGTACGTCTCAGAGGTGGTTGCGCATGCCCAACAGGCGATTCTGGACAGTCCGCCACGTGGTTCTGGCACGTCTGAGAGGTGGTTCCAGCATGCCCGGCAGGTCATCCCGGAGAGTCCTCCAAGTGGTTCTGGCATAGCCCACAGGTGTTTTTGGCGAGTCCGGCAGGTGGTTCCGTCGTGCTCGGCAGGTGGTTCAGGCGTGGCCGGCAGGTGGTTCCAGTCTGTCCAGGACGTGGTTCCAGCGTGTCCGGCACACGGTTTCGTTATGTCTGAGAGGTGGCTTCTGTATGCACGGCAGGTCATTCCAGACTGTAGGCCAGGTGGTTCCCGCATAGCCAGCTGTTGATTTTGGCCTGTCTGGCGGGTGGTTCCTACGAGTCGAGCAGGTGGTTCCGGCTTGTCTGTCAGGTGGTTCCGGTCTGTCCGGTATGTGTTTCCGGCGTGTCCGGCACGTGCTTCCGGCACGTCTGAGTGGTGGTTCCGGCATGCGCGGCAGGTGATTCCGGAGTGTCCGCCAGGTGGATCTGGCGTACCCGACAGGTGATTTTGGCGTGTCCGGCAGGTGTTTCTGGCGAGTCGAGCAGGTGGGTCCGGCATGCTCGGCAGGTGCTTCCGGCGTGTCCGCCACGTGGTTCTGGTGTGTCTGAGAGCTGGTTCTGGCATGTCCGGCAGATGATTCCGGAGTGTCCACCAAGTGGTTCTGGTATACACGGCAGGTGATTTCGGCGTGTCAGGAAGGTGGTTCCGGCTAGTTGAGCAGGTGGATCAGGCGTGCTCGCCAGGGGGTTCAGGCGGGTCTGGCAGGTGGTTTCGGTGTGTTCGGGGAGTGGTTCCGGCATCTCAGGCACATGATTCTGACACGTCTGAGAGGTGGTTCCGGCCGTCCCAACAGGTGTTTCCGGAGTGTCCGCCAAGTGGTTCTGGCGTAGCTGGCAGGTGATGTTGGCGTGACCGGCAGGTGGTTCCAGCAAGCCCGGCAGGTGATTGCGGAGTGTCTGCCGAGTGGTTCTGGCGTAGCCGGCAGGTGATTTTGGCGTGTCCAGCAGGTGGTTTTGGCGAGTCGAGCAGGTGGTTCTGGCGTGCTCGGCAGGTGCTTCCGGTGTCATTGGCATGCGGTTCCGGCATGTCTGAGAGGTGGTTCCGCCATGCCCGGCAGGTGATTCCGGAGTGTTCGCCAAGTGGTTCTGGCGTAGCCGGCAGGTGATTTTGCGTGTCCGGCAATGGTTCCGGCGAGTCGAGCCGGTGGTTCCGGCGTGTCCGGCAGGTGGTTCCGGCATGTCCAGCAGGTGGTTCCGGCGAGCTCAGCAGGTGCTTCCGGTCTCTCCGGCACGTGGTTGTGGCACGTCTGAGAGATGGTTCCGGCATGCCCGGCAGGTGACTCCGGAGTGTCCGGCATGTGGTTCTGGCACCTCTGAGAGGTGGTTCCGGCATGCCCGGCAGGTGGTTCCGGAGTGTCTGCCGAGTGGTTCTGGCGTAGCCGGCAGGTGATTCTGGCGTGTCCAGCAGGTGGTTCTGGGGAGTGGATCAGGTGGTTCCGGCATACTCGGCAGGTGGTACCGGCGTGTCCGGAACATGGTTCTGGCAAGTCTGAGAGGTGGTTCCGGCATGCCCGGCAGGTGATTCCGGAGTGTTCGCCAAGTGGTTCTGGCGTAGCCGGCAGGTGATTTTGCATGTCCGGCGGTGGTTCCGGCGAGTCGAGCCGGTGGTTCCGGCGTGTCCGGCAGGTGGTTCCGGCATGTCCAGCAGGTGGTTCCGGCGAGCTCAGCAGGTGCTTCCGGTCTCTCCGGCACGTGGTTGTGGCACGTCTGAGAGATGGTTCCGGCATGCCCGGCAGGTGACTCCGGAGTGTCCGGCATGTGGTTCTGGCACCTCTGAGAGGTGGTTCCGGCATGCCCGGCAGGTGGTTCCGGAGTGTCTGCCGAGTGGTTCTGGCGTAGCCGGCAGGTGATTCTGGCGTGTCCAGCAGGTGGTTCTGGGGAGTGGATCAGGTGGTTCCGGCATACTCGGCAGGTGGTACCGGCGTGTCCGGAACATGGTTCTGGCAAGTCTGAGAGGTGGTTCCGGCATGCCCGGCAGGTGATTCCGGAGTGTTCGCCAAGTGGTTCTGGCGTAGCCGGCAGGTGATTTTGCATGTCCGGCGGTGGTTCCGGCGAGTCGAGCCGGTGGTTCCGGCATGTCCGGCAGGTGGTTCCGGTCTGTCCAGCAGGTGGTTCTGGTGTGTCCGGCACGAGGTTCTGACACGTCTGAGAGGTTGTGTCGCCATTCACTTCACGTGATACCGGCTTGTCCGCCAAGTGGTTCTAGTGTAGCGGGCAGGTGATTTTGGCGTGTCCGGCAGGTGGGACCGGTGAGTCAAGCAGGTGGTTCCGGCGAGTGTTTCCTGTGTTTCCGGTCTGTCCGGGAGATGGTTCCGGCCTGTCCGGCACGTGCTTCTGGCACTTCTGAGAGGCTGTGCTGGCATGCCCGGCAGGTGATTCTGGAGTGTCCGCCAAGTGGTTCTGGCGTAGCCGGCAGGTGATATCGGTGTGTCCGGCAGGTGGTTCTGGGGAGTGGATGAGGAACTTCCGGCATTCTCGGCATGTGCTTCCGCCGTCTCCAGCATGTGGTTTTGGCACCTCTGAGAGGTGGTTCCAGCATGCCCGGCAGGTGATTCCGGAGTGTCCGACAGGTGGTTGTGGCGTAACCCGCAGGTGTTTCTGGTGTGTCCGGCAGGTGGCTCTGGTGAGTCGAGCAGGTGGTTCCGGCGTGCTCGGCAGGTGGTTCCGGCAGGTCCGGCAGGTGTTTGCCGTCTGTCCATGACGTGGTTCCGGCATGCCCGCAAGGTGATTCTGGAGTGTCCACCAAGTGGTTTTGGCGTAGCCGGCATATGATTTTGGCCTGTGAGGCAGGTGGTTCCGGCATGTCCAGCAGGTGGTTCCGGCGAGCTCGGCAGGTGCTTCCGGTCTCTCCGGCACGTGGTTGTGGCACGTCTGAGAGATGGTTCCGGCATGCCCGGCAGGTGATTCCGGAGTGTCCGGCATGTGGTTCTGGCACCTCTGAGAGGTGGTTCCGGCATGCCCGGCAGGTGATTCAGGAGTCTCCGGCATGTGGTTCTGGCACCTCTGAGAGGTAGTTCCGGAACGCCTGGCATGTGATTCCGGAGTGTCTGCCGAGTGGTTCTGGCATAGCCGGCACTTGATTTTGGCGTGTCAACTAGGTGGTTCTGGGGAGTGGATCAGCTGGTTCCGGTATACTCGGCAGGTGGTACCGGCGTGAACAGAACATGGTTCTGGCAAGTCTGAGAGGTGGTTCCGGCATGCCCGACAGGTGATTCCGGAGTGTCTGCCAAGTGTTTCTGGCGTACCCGGCAGGTGATTTTGGCATGTCCGACAGGTGTTTCTTGCGAGTCGAGCAGGTGGCTCAGGCATGCTCAGCTGGTGCTTCCGGCGTCTCAGGCACGTGGTTCTGGTGTGTCTGAGAGCTGGTTCTGGCATGTCCGGCAGATGATTCCGGAGTGTCCACCAAGTGGTTCTGGTATACCTGGCAGGTGATTTTGGCGTGTCAGGAAGGTGGTTCCGGCTAGTTGAGCAGGTGGATCAGGCGTGCTCGCCAGGGGGTTCAGGCGGGTCTGGCAGGTGGTTTCGGTGTGTTCTGGGTGTGGTTCAGGAATCTCAGGCACATGGTAATGGCACGTTTGAGAGGTGGTTCCGGCCGGCCCGACAGGTGTTTCCGGACTGTCTGCCAAGTGGTTCTGGTGTAGCTGGCAGGTGATGTTGGCGTGACCGGCAGCTGGTTCCAGCAAGCCCGGCAGGTGATTGCGGAGTGTCTGCCGAGTGGTTCTGGCGTAGCCGGCAGGTGATTTTGCATGTCCGGCGGTGGTTCCGGCGAGTCGAGCCGGTGGTTCCGGCGTGTCCGGCAGGTGGTTCCGGTCTGTCCGGCAGGTGGTTCTGGCGTGTCCGGCACGAGGTTCTGGCACGTCTGAGAGGTGGTTCCGGCATGGCCGACAGGTGATTCCGGAGTGTCCGCCACGTGGTTCTGGCGTACCCGGCAGGTGATTTTGGCGTTTCTGGCAGGTGTTTCTTGCAAGTCAAGCATGTGGCTCAGGCATGCTCAGCAGGTGCTTCCGGCGTGTCCGGCACGTGGTTCTGGTGTGTCTGAGAGCTGGTTCTGGCATGTCTGGCAGATGATTCTGGAGTGTCCACCAAGTGGTTCTGGCATACCCGGCAGGTGATTTTGTCCTGTCAGGTACTTGGTTCCGGCGAGTCGAACAGGTGGTTCCGGCGTGCTCGAGTGGTGCTTCCGGTGTCATTGTCACGTGGTTCTGGCATGTCTGAGAGGTGGTTCCGGCATGCCGGGCAGGTGATTCAGGAGTGTCGTGTAAGTGGTTCTGGTGTAGCCGGCAGTTCCTTTTGGCGTGTCCGGCACGTGGGTACTGAAAGTCGAGCAGGTGGTTCCGGCGTGCTCGGCAGGTGGTCCAGGCGTGTCCGGCAGGTGGTTCCAGTCTGTCCAGGACGTGGTTCCAGCGTCTCTGGCACGTGGTTCTGGTGTGTCTGAGAGCTGGTTCTGGCATGTCCGGCAGAGATTCCGGAGTGTCCGTCAAGTGCTTCTGGCATGCCCGGCAGGTGATTTTGGCGTGTGAGGTACGTGATTCGGGCGAGTCGAGCAGGTGGTTCCGGCATGTCTGGTAGGTGGTTTCGGTGTGTTCGGGCTGTGGTTCCGGCATCTCATGCACATGGTTCTGTCACGTCTCAGATGTCGTTCCGGCCGGCCCGACAGGTGTTTCTGCAGTGTCCGCCAAGTGGTTCCGGCGTAGTTGGCAGGTGATTTTGGCATGACCGGCAGGTGGTTCCAGCAAGCCCGGCAGGTGATTGCGAAGTGTTCAACAACTGGTTGTGGCGTAGACGGCAGGTGATTTTTGCGTCTCCGGCAGGTGGTTCTGGTGAGTCGAGCAGGAGGTTCCTGCGTGCTCGGCAGGTGCTTCCGGTGTCATTGGCACGTGGTTCTGGCATGTCCGAGAGGTGGTTCCGGCATGCCCGGCCGGTGATTACAGAGTGTTTGCCAAGTGGTTCTGGCGTAGCCGGCAGGTGATTTTGCCATGTCCGGCATGTGGTTCCAGAGAGTCGAGCATGTGGTTCCGGCGTGCTTGACAATTGGTTCAGGCAGGTCCGGCAGTGGGTTCCGGTCTGTCTGGGAGGTGGCTCCGGCGTGTCCGGCATTGGTTCCGGCACGTCTGAGAGGTGGTTCTATCATGCCCGGCAGGTGATTCAGAGAGTCCACCACGTGGTTTTGGCGTAGCCGGCAGGTGATTTTGGCGTGTCCGGCAGGTTTTTCAGGCGAGTTGAGCAGGTGCTTCCGGCATGCCCGAAAGCTGATTCCGGTGTGTCCGGTAGGTGGTTCCGGCGTGTACGGCACGTGGTTCTGGTATGTCTCAGGTGTGGTTGCGCATGCCCAACAGGCGATTCTGGACAGTCCGCCACGTGGTTCTGGCACGTCTGAGAGGTGGTTCCAGCATGCCCGGCAGGTCATCCCGGAGAGTCCTCCAAGTGGTTCTGGCATAGCCCACAGGTGTTTTTGGCGAGTCCGGCAGGTGGTTCCGTCGTGCTCGGCAGGTGGTTCAGGCGTGGCCGGCAGGTGGTTCCAGTCTGTCCAGGACGTGGTTCCAGCGTGTCCGGCACACGGTTTCGTTATGTCTGAGAGGTGGCTTCTGCATGCACGGCAGGTCATTCCGGACTGTAGGCCAGGTGGTTCCCGCATAGCCAGCTGTTGATTTTGGCCTGTCTGGAGGGTGGTTCCTACGAGTTGAGCAGGTGGTTCCGGCTTGTCTGTCAGGTGGTTCCGGTCTGTCCGGTATGTGTTTCCGGCGTGTCCGGCACGTGCTTCCAGCACGTCTGAGTGGTGGTTCCGGCATGCGCGGCAGGTGATTCCGGAGTGTCCGCCAGGTGGATCTGGCGTACCCGACAGGTGATTTTGGCGTGTCCGGCAGGTGTTTCTGGCGAGTCGAGCAGGTGGGTCCGGCATGCTCGGCAGGTGCTTCCGGCGTGTCCGCCACGTGGTTCTGGTGTGTCTGAGAGCTGGTTCTGGCATGTCCGGCAGATGATTCCGGAGTGTCCACCAAGTGGTTCTGGTATACACGGCAGGTGATTTCGGCGTGTCAGGAAGGTGGTTCCGGCTAGTTGAGCAGGTGGATCAGGCGTGCTCGCCAGGGGGTTCAGGCGGGTCTGGCAGGTGGTTTCGGTGTGTTCGGGGAGTGGTTCCGGCATCTCAGGCACATGATTCTGACACGTCTGAGAGGTGGTTCCGGCCGTCCCAACAGGTGTTTCCGGAGTGTCCGCCAAGTGGTTCTGGCGTAGCTGGCAGGTGATCTTGGCGTGACCGGCAGGTGGTTCCAGCAAGCCCGGCAGGTGATTGCGGAGTGTCTGCCGAGTGGTTCTGGCGTAGCCAGCAGGTGATTTTGGCGTGTCCAGCAGGTGGTTTTGGCGAGTCGAGCAGGTGGTTCTGGCGTGCTCGGCAGGTGCTTCCGGTGTCATTGGCATGCGGTTCCGGCATGTCTGAGAGGTGGTTCCGCCATGCCCGGCAGGTGATTCCGGAGTGTTCGCCAAGTGGTTCTGGCGTAGCCAGCAGGTGATTTTGCGTGTCCGGCAATGGTTCCGGCGAGTCGAGCCGGTGGTTCCGGCGTGTCCGGCAGGTGGTTCCGGCATGTCCAGCAGGTGGTTCCGGCGAGCTCAGCAGGTGCTTCCGGTCTCTCCGGCACGTGGTTGTGGCACGTCTGAGAGATGGTTCCGGCATGCCCGGCAGGTGACTCCGGAGTGTCCGGCATGTGGTTCTGGCACCTCTGAGAGGTGGTTCCGGCATGCCCGGCAGGTGGTTCCGGAGTGTCTGCCGAGTGGTTCTGGCGTAGCCGGCAGGTGATTCTGGCGTGTCCAGCAGGTGGTTCTGGGGAGTGGATCAGGTGGTTCCGGCATACTCGGCAGGTGGTACCGGCGTGTCCGGAACATGGTTCTGGCAAGTCTGAGAGGTGGTTCCGGCATGCCCGGCAGGTGATTCCGGAGTGTTCGCCAAGTGGTTCTGGCGTAGCCGGCAGGTGATTTTGCATGTCCGGCGGTGGTTCCGGCGAGTCGAGCCGGTGGTTCCGGCATGTCCGGCAGGTGGTTCCGGTCTGTCCAGCAGGTGGTTCTGGTGTGTCCGGCACGAGGTTCTGACACGTCTGAGAGGTTGTGTCGCCATTCACTTCACGTGATTCCGGCTTGTCCGCCAAGTGGTTCTAGTGTAGCGGGCAGGTGATTTTGGCGTGTCCGGCAGGTGGGACCGGTGAGTCAAGCAGGTGGTTCCGGCGAGTGTTTCCTGTGTTTCCGGTCTGTCCGGGAGATGGTTCCGGCCTGTCCGGCACGTGCTTCTGGCACTTCTGAGAGGCTGTGCTGGCATGCCCGGCAGGTGATTCTGGAGTGTCCGCCAAGTGGTTCTGGCGTAGCCGGCAGGTGATATCGGTGTGTCCGGCAGGTGGTTCTGGGGAGTGGATGAGGAACTTCCGGCATTCTCGGCATGTGCTTCCGCCGTCTCCAGCATGTGGTTTTGGCACCTCTGAGAGGTGGTTCCAGCATGCCCGGCAGGTGATTCCGGAGTGTCCGACAGGTGGTTGTGGCGTAACCCGCAGGTGTTTCTGGTGTGTCCGGCAGGTGGCTCTGGTGAGTCGAGCAGGTGGTTCCGGCGTGCTCGGCAGGTGGTTCCGGCAGGTCCGGCAGGTGTTTGCCGTCTGTCCATGACGTGGTTCCGGCATGCCCGCAAGGTGATTCTGGAGTGTCCACCAAGTGGTTTTGGCGTAGCCGGCATATGATTTTGGCCTGTGAGGCAGGTGGTTCCGGCATGTCCAGCAGGTGGTTCCGGCGAGCTCGGCAGGTGCTTCCGGTCTCTCCGGCACGTGGTTGTGGCACGTCTGAGAGATGGTTCCGGCATGCCCGGCAGGTGATTCCGGAGTGTCCGGCATGTGGTTCTGGCACCTCTGAGAGGTGGTTCCGGCATGCCCGGCAGGTGATTCAGGAGTCTCCGGCATGTGGTTCTGGCACCTCTGAGAGGTAGTTCCGGAACGCCTGGCATGTGATTCCGGAGTGTCTGCCGAGTGGTTCTGGCATAGCCGGCACTTGATTTTGGCGTGTCAACTAGGTGGTTCTGGGGAGTGGATCAGCTGGTTCCGGTATACTCGGCAGGTGGTACCGGCGTGAACAGAACATGGTTCTGGCAAGTCTGAGAGGTGGTTCCGGCATGCCCGACAGGTGATTCCGGAGTGTCTGCCAAGTGTTTCTGGCGTACCCGGCAGGTGATTTTGGCATGTCCGACAGGTGTTTCTTGCGAGTCGAGCAGGTGGCTCAGGCATGCTCAGCTGGTGCTTCCGGCGTCTCAGGCACGTGGTTCTGGTGTGTCTGAGAGCTGGTTCTGGCATGTCCGGCAGATGATTCCGGAGTGTCCACCAAGTGGTTCTGGTATACCTGGCAGGTGATTTTGGCGTGTCAGGAAGGTGGTTCCGGCTAGTTGAGCAGGTGGATGAGGCGTGCTCGCCAGGGGGTTCAGGCGGGTCTGGCAGGTGGTTTCGGTGTGTTCTGGGTGTGGTTCAGGAATCTCAGGCACATGGTAATGGCACGTTTGAGAGGTGGTTCCGGCCGGCCCGACAGGTGTTTCCGGACTGTCTGCCAAGTGGTTCTGGTGTAGCTGGCAGGTGATGTTGGCGTGACCGGCAGCTGGTTCCAGCAAGCCCGGCAGGTGATTGCGGAGTGTCTGCCGAGTGGTTCTGGCGTAGCCGGCAGGTGATTTTGCATGTCCGGCGGTGGTTCCGGCGAGTCGAGCCGGTGGTTCCGGCGTGTCCGGCAGGTGGTTCCGGTCTGTCCGGCAGGTGGTTCTGGCGTGTCCGGCACGAGGTTCTGGCACGTCTGAGAGGTGGTTCCGGCATGGCCGACAGGTGATTCCGGAGTGTCCGCCACGTGGTTCTGGCGTACCCGGCAGGTGATTTTGGCGTTTCTGGCAGGTGTTTCTTGCAAGTCGAGCATGTGGCTCAGGCATGCTCAGCAGGTGCTTCCGGCGTGTCCGGCACGTGGTTCTGGTGTGTCTGAGAGCTGGTTCTGGCATGTCTGGCAGATGATTCTGGAGTGTCCACCAAGTGGTTCTGGCATACCCGGCAGGTGATTTTGTCCTGTCAGGTACTTGGTTCCGGCGAGTCGAACAGGTGGTTCCGGCGTGCTCGAGTGGTGCTTCCGGTGTCATTGTCACGTGGTTCTGGCATGTCTGAGAGGTGGTTCCGGCATGCCGGGCAGGTGATTCAGGAGTGTCGTGTAAGTGGTTCTGGTGTAGCCGGCAGTTCCTTTTGGCGTGTCCGGCACGTGGGTACTGAAAGTCGAGCAGGTGGTTCCGGCGTGCTCGGCAGGTGGTCCAGGCGTGTCCGGCAGGTGGTTCCAGTCTGTCCAGGACGTGGTTCCAGCGTCTCTGGCACGTGGTTCTGGTGTGTCTGAGAGCTGGTTCTGGCATGTCCGGCAGAGATTCCGGAGTGTCCGTCAAGTGCTTCTGGCATGCCCGGCAGGTGATTTTGGCGTGTGAGGTACGTGATTCGGGCGAGTCGAGCAGGTGGTTCCGGCATGTCTGGTAGGTGGTTTCGGTGTGTTCGGGCTGTGGTTCCGGCATCTCATGCACATGGTTCTGTCACGTCTCAGATGTCGTTCCGGCCGGCCCGACAGGTGTTTCTGCAGTGTCCGCCAAGTGGTTCCGGCGTAGTTGGCAGGTGATTTTGGCATGACCGGCAGGTGGTTCCAGCAAGCCCGGCAGGTGATTGTGAAGTGTTCACCAACTGGTTGTGGCGTAGACGGCAGGTGATTTTTGCGTCTCCGGCAGGTGGTTCTGGTGAGTCGAGCAGGAGGTTCCTGCGTGCTCGGCAGGTGCTTCCGGTGTCATTGGCACGTGGTTCTGGCATGTCCGAGAGGTGGTTCCGGCATGCCCGGCCGGTGATTACAGAGTGTTCGCCAAGTGGTTCTGGCGTAGCCGGCAGGTGATTTTGCCATGTCCGGCATGTGGTTCCAGAGAGTCGAGCATGTGGTTCCGGCGTGCTCGACAATTGGTTCAGGCAGGTCCGGCAGAGGGTTCCGGTCTGTCTGGGAGGTGGCTCCGGCGTGTCCGGCATTGGTTCCGGCACGTCTGAGAGGTGGTTCTATCTGCCCGGCAGGTGATTCAGAGAGTCCACCACGTGGTTTTGGCGTAGCCGGCAGGTGATTTTGGCGTGTCCGGCAGGTTTTTCAGGCGAGTTGAGCAGGTGCTTCCGGCATGCCCGAAAGCTGATTCCGGTGTGTCCGGTAGGTGGTTCCGGCGTGTACGGCACGTGGTTCTGGTATGTCTCAGAGGTGGTTGCGCATGCCCAACAGGCGATTCTGGACAGTCCGCCACGTGGTTCTGGCACGTCTGAGAGGTGGTTCCAGCATGCCCGGCAGGTCATCCCGGAGAGTCCTCCAAGTGGTTCTGGCATAGCCCGCAGGTGTTTTTGGCGAGTCCGGCAGGTGGTTCCGTCGTGCTCGGCAGGTGGTTCAGGCGTGGCCGGCAGGTGGTTCCAGTCTGTCCAGGACGTGGTTCCAGCGTGTCCGGCACACGGTTTCGTTATGTCTGAGAGGTGGCTTCTGCATGCACGGCAGGTCATTCCGGACTGTAGGCCAGGTGGTTCCCGCATAGCCAGCTGTTGATTTTGGCCTGTCTGGCGGGTGGTTCCTACGAGTCGAGCAGGTGGTTCCGGCTTGTCTGTCAGGTGGTTCCGGTCTGTCCGGTATGTGTTTCCGGCGTGTCCGGCACGTGCTTCCGGCACGTCTGAGTGGTGGTTCCGGCATGCGCGGCAGGTGATTCCGGAGTGTCCGCCAGGTGGATCTGGCGTACCCGACAGGTGATTTTGGCGTGTCCGGCAGGTGTTTCTGGCGAGTCGAGCAGGTGGGTCCGGCATGCTCGGCAGGTGCTTCCGGCGTGTCCGCCACGTGGTTCTGGTGTGTCTGAGAGCTGGTTCTGGCATGTCCGGCAGATGATTCCGGAGTGTCCACCAAGTGGTTCTGGTATACACGGCAGGTGATTTCGGCGTGTCAGGAAGGTGGTTCCGGCTAGTTGAGCAGGTGGATCAGGCGTGCTCGCCAGGGGGTTCAGGCGGGTCTGGCAGGTGGTTTCGGTGTGTTCGGGGAGTGGTTCCGGCATCTCAGGCACATGATTCTGACATGTCTGAGAGGTGGTTCCGGCCGTCCCAACAGGTGTTTCCGGAGTGTCCGCCAAGTGGTTCTGGCGTAGCTGGCAGGTGATGTTGGCGTGACCGGCAGGTGGTTCCAGCAAGCCCGGCAGGTGATTGCGGAGTGTCTGCCGAGTGGTTCTGGCGTAGCCGGCAGGTGATTTTGGCGTGTCCAGCAGGTGGTTTTGGCGAGTCGAGCAGGTGGTTCTGGCGTGCTCGGCAGGTGCTTCCGGTGTCATTGGCATGCGGTTCCGGCATGGCTGAGAGGTGGTTCCGCCATGCCCGGCAGGTGATTCCGGAGTGTTCGCCAAGTGGTTCTGGCGTAGCCGGCAGGTGATTTTGCGTGTCCGGCAATGGTTCCGGCGAGTCGAGCCGGTGGTTCCGGCGTGTCCGGCAGGTGGTTCCGGCATGTCCAGCAGGTGGTTCCGGCGAGCTCAGCAGGTGCTTCCTTTCTCTCCGGCACGTGGTTGTGGCACGTCTGAGAGATGGTTCCGGCATGCCCGGCAGGTGATTCCGGAGTGTCCGGCATGTGGTTCTGGCACCTCTGAGAGGTGGTTCCGGCATGCCCGGCAGGTGGTTCCGGAGTGTCTGCCGAGTGGTTCTGGCGTAGCCGGCAGGTGATTCTGGCGTGTCCAGCAGGTGGTTCTGGGGAGTGGATCAGGTGGTTCCGGCATACTCGGCAGGTGGTACCGGCGTGTCCGGAACATGGTTCTGGCAAGTCTGAGAGGTGGTTCCGGCATGCCCGGCAGGTGATTCCGGAGTGTTCGCCAAGTGGTTCTGGCGTAGCCGGCAGGTGATTTTGCATGTCCGGCGGTGGTTCCGGCGAGTCGAGCCGGTGGTTCCGGCATGTCCGGCAGGTGGTTCCGGTCTGTCCAGCAGGTGGTTCTGGTGTGTCCGGCACGAGGTTCTGACACGTCTGAGAGGTTGTGTCGCCATTCACTTCACGTGATTCCGGCTTGTCCGCCAAGTGGTTCTAGTGTAGCGGGCAGGTGATTTTGGCGTGTCCGGCAGGTGGGACCGGTGAGTCAAGCAGGTGGTTCCGGCGAGTGTTTCCTGTGTTTCCGGTCTGTCCGGGAGATGGTTCCGGCCTGTCCGGCACGTGCTTCTGGCACTTCTGAGAGGTTGTGCTGGCATGCCCGGCAGGTGATTCTGGAGTGTCCGCCAAGTGGTTCTGGCGTAGCCGGCAGGTGATATCGGTGTGTCCGGCAGGTGGTTCTGGGGAGTGGATGAGGAACTTCCGGCATTCTCGGCATGTGCTTCCGCCGTCTCCAGCATGTGGTTTTGGCACCTCTGAGAGGTGGTTCCAGCATGCCCGGCAGGTGATTCCGGAGTGTCCGACAGGTGGTTGTGGCGTAACCCGCAGGTGTTTCTGGTGGGTCCGGCAGGTGGCTCTGGTGAGTCGAGCAGGTGGTTCCGGCGTGCTCGGCAGGTGGTTCCGGCAGGTCCGGCAGGTGTTTGCCATCTGTCCATGACGTGGTTCCGGCATGCCCGCAAGGTGATTCTGGAGTGTCCACCAAGTGGTTTTGGCGTAGCCGGCATATGATTTTGGCCTGTGAGGCAGGTGGTTCCGGCATGTCCAGCAGGTGGTTCCGGTGAGCTCGGCAGGTGCTTCCGGTCTCTCCGGCACGTGGTTGTGGCACGTCTGAGAGATGGTTCCGGCATGCCCGGCAGGTGATTCCGGAGTGTCCGGCATGTGGTTCTGGCACCTCTGAGAGGTGGTTCCGGCATGCCCGGCAGGTGATTCAGGAGTCTCCGGCATGTGGTTCTGGCACCTCTGAGAGGTAGTTCCGGAACGCCTGGCATGTGATCCGGAGTGTCTGCCGAGTGGTTCTGGCATAGCCGGCACTTGATTTTGGCGTGTCAACTAGGTGGTTCTGGGGAGTGGATCAGCTGGTTCCGGTATACTCGGCAGGTGGTACCGGCGTGAACAGAACATGGTTCTGGCAAGTCTGAGAGGTGGTTCCGGCATGCCCGACAGGTGATTCCGGAGTGTCTGCCAAGTGTTTCTGGCGTACCCGGCAGGTGATTTTGGCATGTCCGACAGGTGTTTCTTGCGAGTCGAGCAGGTGGCTCAGGCATGCTCAGCTGGTGCTTCCGGCGTCTCAGGCACGTGGTTCTGGTGTGTCTGAGAGCTGGTTCTGGCATGTCCGGCAGATGATTCCGGAGTGTCCACCAAGTGGTTCTGGTATACCTGGCAGGTGATTTTGGCGTGTCAGGAAGGTGGTTCCGGCTAGTTGAGCAGGTGGATGAGGCGTGCTCGCCAGGGGGTTCAGGCGGGTCTGGCAGGTGGTTTCGGTGTGTTCTGGGTGTGGTTCAGGAATCTCAGGCACATGGTAATGGCACGTTTGAGAGGTGGTTCCGGCCGGCCCGACAGGTGTTTCCGGACTGTCTGCCAAGTGGTTCTGGTGTAGCTGGCAGGTGATGTTGGCGTGACCGGCAGCTGGTTCCAGCAAGCCCGGCAGGTGATTGCGGAGTGTCTGCCGAGTGGTTCTGGCGTAGGCGGCAGGTGATTTTGCATGTCCGGCGGTGGTTCCGGCGAGTCGAGCCGGTGGTTCCGGCGTGTCCGGCAGGTGGTTCCGGTCTGTCCGGCAGGTGGTTCTGGCGTGTCCGGCACGAGGTTCTGGCACGTCTGAGAGGTGGTTCCGGCATGGCCGACAGGTGATTCCGGAGTGTCCGCCACGTGGTTCTGGCGTACCCGGCAGGTGATTTTGGCGTTTCTGGCAGGTGTTTCTTGCAAGTCGAGCATGTGGCTCAGGCATGCTCAGCAGGTGCTTCCGGCGTGTCCGGCACGTGGTTCTGGTGTGTCTGAGAGCTGGTTCTGGCATGTCTGGCAGATGATTCTGGAGTGTCCACCAAGTGGTTCTGGCATACCCGGCAGGTGATTTTGTCCTGTCAGGTACTTGGTTCCGGCGAGTCGAACAGGTGGTTCCGGCGTGCTCGAGTGGTGCTTCCGGTGTCATTGTCACGTGGTTCTGGCATGTCTGAGAGGTGGTTCCGGCATGCCGGGCAGGTGATTCAGGAGTGTCGTGTAAGTGGTTCTGGTGTAGCCGGCAGTTCCTTTTGGCGTGTCCGGCACGTGGGTACTGAAAGTCGAGCAGGTGGTTCCGGCGTGCTCGGCAGGTGGTCCAGGCGTGTCCGGCAGGTGGTTCCAGTCTGTCCAGGACGTGGTTCCAGCGTCTCTGGCACGTGGTTCTGGTGTGTCTGAGAGCTGTTTCTGGCATGTCCGGCAGAGATTCCGGAGTGTCCGTCAAGTGCTTCTGGCATGCCCGGCAGGTGATTTTGGCGTGTGAGGTACGTGATTCGGGTGAGTCGAGCAGGTGGTTCCGGCATGTCTGGTAGGCGGTTTCGGTATGTTGGGGCTGTGGTTCCGGCATCTCATGCACATGGTTCTGTCACGTCTCAGATGTCGTTCCGGCCGGCCCGACAGGTGTTTCTGCAGTGTCCGCCAAGTGGTTCCGGCGTAGTTGGCAGGTGATTTTGGCATGACCGGCAGGTGGTTCCAGCAAGCCCGGCAGGTGATTGCGAAGTGTTCACCAACTGGTTGTGGCGTAGATGGCAGGTGATTTTTGCGTCTCCGGCAGGTGGTTCTGGTGAGTCGAGCAGGAGGTTCCTGCGTGCTCGGCAGGTGCTTCCGGTGTCATTGGCACGTGGTTCTGGCATGTCCGAGAGGTGGTTCCGGCATGCCCGGCCGGTGATTACAGAGTGTTCGCCAAGTGGTTCTGGCGTAGCCGGCAGGTGATTTTGCCATGTCCGGCATGTGGTTCCAGAGAGTCAAGCATGTGGTTCCGGCGTGCTCGACAATTGGTTCAGGCAGGTCCGGCAGAGGGTTCCGGTCTGTCCGGGAGGTGGTTCCGGCGTGTCCGGCATTGGTTCCGGCACGTCTGAGAGGTGGTTCTATCATGCCCGGCAGGTGATTCAGAGAGTCCACCACGTGGTTTTGGCATAGCCGGCAGGTGATTTTGGCGTGTCCGGCAGGTTTTTCAGGCGAGTTGAGCAGGTGCTTCCGGCATGCCCGAAAGCTGATTCCGGTGTGTCCGGTAGGTGGTTCCGGCGTGTACGGCACGTGGTTCTGGTATGTCTCAGAGGTGGTTGCGCATGCCCAACAGGCGATTCTGGACAGTCCGCCACGTGGTTCTGGCACGTCTGAGAGGTGGTTCCAGCATGCCCGGCAGGTCATCCCGGAGAGTCCTCCAAGTGGTTCTGGCATAGCCCGCAGGTGTTTTTGGCGAGTCCGGCAGGTGGTTCCGTCGTGCTCGGCAGGTGGTTCAGGCGTGGCCGGCAGGTGGTTCCAGTCTGTCCAGGACGTGGTTCCAGCGTGTCCGGCACACGGTTTCGTTATGTCTGAGAGGTGGCTTCTGCATGCACGGCAGGTCATTCCAGACTGTAGGCCAGGTGGTTCCCGCATAGCCAGCTGTTGATTTTGGCCTGTCTGGCGGGTGGTTCCTACGAGTCGAGCAGGTGGTTCCGGCTTGTCTGTCAGGTGGTTCCGGTCTGTCCGGTATGTGTTTCCGGCGTGTCCGGCACGTGCTTCCGGCACGTCTGAGTGGTGGTTCCGGCATGCGCGGCAGGTGATTCCGGAGTGTCCGCCAGGTGGATCTGGCGTACCCGACAGGTGATTTTGGCGTGTCCGGCAGGTGTTTCTGGCGAGTCGAGCAGGTGGGTCCGGCATGCTCGGCAGGTGCTTCCGGCGTGTCCGCCACGTGGTTCTGGTGTGTCTGAGAGCTGGTTCTGGCATGTCCGGCAGATGATTCCGGAGTGTCCACCAAGTGGTTCTGGTATACACGGCAGGTGATTTCGGCGTGTCAGGAAGGTGGTTCCGGCTAGTTGAGCAGGTGGATCAGGCGTGCTCGCCAGGGGGTTCAGGCGGGTCTGGCAGGTGGTTTCGGTGTGTTCGGGGAGTGGTTCCGGCATCTCAGGCACATGATTCTGACACGTCTGAGAGGTGGTTCCGGCCGTCCCAACAGGTGTTTCCGGAGTGTCCGCCAAGTGGTTCTGGCGTAGCTGGCAGGTGATGTTGGCGTGACCGGCAGGTGGTTCCAGCAAGCCCGGCAGGTGATTGCGGAGTGTCTGCCGAGTGGTTCTGGCGTAGCCGGCAGGTGATTTTGGCGTGTCCAGCAGGTGGTTTTGGCGAGTCGAGCAGGTGGTTCTGGCGTGCTCGGCAGGTGCTTCCGGTGTCATTGGCATGCGGTTCCGGCATGGCTGAGAGGTGGTTCCGCCATGCCCGGCAGGTGATTCCGGAGTGTTCGCCAAGTGGTTCTGGCGTAGCCGGCAGGTGATTTTGCGTGTCCGGCAATGGTTCCGGCGAGTCGAGCCGGTGGTTCCGGCGTGTCCGGCAGGTGGTTCCGGCATGTCCAGCAGGTGGTTCCGGCGAGCTCAGCAGGTGCTTCCGGTCTCTCCGGCACGTGGTTGTGGCACGTCTGAGAGATGGTTCCGGCATGCCCGGCAGGTGATTCCGGAGTGTCCGGCATGTGGTTCTGGCACCTCTGAGAGGTGGTTCCGGCATGCCCGGCAGGTGGTTCCGGAGTGTCTGCCGAGTGGTTCTGGCGTAGCCGGCAGGTGATTCTGGCGTGTCCAGCAGGTGGTTCTGGGGAGTGGATCAGGTGGTTCCGGCATACTCGGCAGGTGGTACCGGCGTGTCCGGAACATGGTTCTGGCAAGTCTGAGAGGTGGTTCCGGCATGCCCGGCAGGTGATTCCGGAGTGTTCGCCAAGTGGTTCTGGCGTAGCCGGCAGGTGATTTTGCATGTCCGGCGGTGGTTCCGGCGAGTCGAGCCGGTGGTTCCGGCATGTCCGGCAGGTGGTTCCGGTCTGTCCAGCAGGTGGTTCTGGTGTGTCCGGCACGAGGTTCTGACACGTCTGAGAGGTTGTGTCGCCATTCACTTCACGTGATTCCGGCTTGTCCGCCAAGTGGTTCTAGTGTAGCGGGCAGGTGATTTTGGCGTGTCCGGCAGGTGGGACCGGTGAGTCAAGCAGGTGGTTCCGGCGAGTGTTTCCTGTGTTTCCGGTCTGTCCGGGAGATGGTTCCGGCCTGTCCGGCACGTGCTTCTGGCACTTCTGAGAGGTTGTGCTGGCATGCCCGGCAGGTGATTCTGGAGTGTCCGCCAAGTGGTTCTGGCGTAGCCGGCAGGTGATATCGGTGTGTCCGGCAGGTGGTTCTGGGGAGTGGATGAGGAACTTCCGGCATTCTCGGCATGTGCTTCCGCCGTCTCCAGCATGTGGTTTTGGCACCTCTGAGAGGTGGTTCCAGCATGCCCGGCAGGTGATTCCGGAGTGTCCGACAGGTGGTTGTGGCGTAACCCGCAGGTGTTTCTGGTGGGTCCGGCAGGTGGCTCTGGTGAGTCGAGCAGGTGGTTCCGGCGTGCTCGGCAGGTGGTTCCGGCAGGTCCGGCAGGTGTTTGCCGTCTGTCCATGACGTGGTTCCGGCATGCCCGCAAGGTGATTCTGGAGTGTCCACCAAGTGGTTTTGGCGTAGCCGGCATATGATTTTGGCCTGTGAGGCAGGTGGTTCCGGCATGTCCAGCAGGTGGTTCCGGCGAGCTCGGCAGGTGCTTCCGGTCTCTCCGGCACGTGGTTGTGGCACGTCTGAGAGATGGTTCCGGCATGCCCGGCAGGTGATTCCGGAGTGTCCGGCATGTGGTTCTGGCACCTCTGAGAGGTGGTTCCGGCATGCCCGGCAGGTGATTCAGGAGTCTCCGGCATGTGGTTCTGGCACCTCTGAGAGGTAGTTCCGGAACGCCTGGCATGTGATTCCGGAGTGTCTGCCGAGTGGTTCTGGCATAGCCGGCACTTGATTTTGGCGTGTCAACTAGGTGGTTCTGGGGAGTGGATCAGCTGGTTCCGGTATACTCGGCAGGTGGTACCGGCGTGAACAGAACATGGTTCTGGCAAGTCTGAGAGGTGGTTCCGGCATGCCCGACAGGTGATTCCGGAGTGTCCGCCAAGTGTTTCTGGCGTACCCGGCAGGTGATTTTGGCATGTCCGACAGGTGTTTCTTGCGAGTCGAGCAGGTGGCTCAGGCATGCTCAGCTGGTGCTTCCGGCGTCTCAGGCACGTGGTTCTGGTGTGTCTGAGAGCTGGTTCTGGCATGTCCGGCAGATGATTCCGGAGTGTCCACCAAGTGGTTCTGGTATACCTGGCAGGTGATTTTGGCGTGTCAGGAAGGTGGTTCCGGCTAGTTGAGCAGGTGGATCAGGCGTGCTCGCCAGGGGGTTCAGGCGGGTCTGGCAGGTGGTTTCGGTGTGTTCTGGGTGTGGTTCAGGAATCTCAGGCACATGGTAATGGCACGTTTGAGAGGTGGTTCCGGCCGGCCCGACAGGTGTTTCCGGACAGTCTGCCAAGTGGTTCTGGTGTAGCTGGCAGGTGATGTTGGCGTGACCGGCAGCTGGTTCCAGCAAGCCCGGCAGGTGATTGCGGAGTGTCTGCCGAGTGGTTCTGGCGTAGCCGGCAGGTGATTTTGCATGTCCGGCGGTGGTTCCGGCGAGTCGAGCCGGTGGTTCCGGCGTGTCCGGCAGGTGGTTCCGGTCTGTCCGGCAGGTGGTTCTGGCGTGTCCGGCACGAGGTTCTGGCACGTCTGAGAGGTGGTTCCGGCATGGCCGACAGGTGATTCCGGAGTGTCCGCCACGTGGTTCTGGCGTACCCGGCAGGTGATTTTGGCGTTTCTGGCAGGTGTTTCTTGCAAGTCGAGCATGTGGCTCAGGCATGCTCAGCAGGTGCTTCCGGCGTGTCCGGCACGTGGTTCTGGTGTGTCTGAGAGCTGGTTCTGGCATGTCTGGCAGATGATTCTGGAGTGTCCACCAAGTGGTTCTGGCATACCCGGCAGGTGATTTTGTCCTGTCAGGTACTTGGTTCCGGCGAGTCGAACAGGTGGTTCCGGCGTGCTCGAGTGGTGCTTCCGGTGTCATTGTCACGTGGTTCTGGCATGTCTGAGAGGTGGTTCCGGCATGCCGGGCAGGTGATTCAGGAGTGTCGTGTAAGTGGTTCTGGTGTAGCCGGCAGTTCCTTTTGGCGTGTCCGGCGCGTGGGTACTGAAAGTCGAGCAGGTGGTTCCGGCGTGCTCGGCAGGTGGTCCAGGCGTGTCCGGCAGGTGGTTCCAGTCTGTCCAGGACGTGGTTCCAGCGTCTCTGGCACGTGGTTCTGGTGTGTCTGAGAGCTGTTTCTGGCATGTCCGGCAGAGATTCCGGAGTGTCCGTCAAGTGCTTCTGGCATGCCCGGCAGGTGATTTTGGCGTGTGAGGTACGTGATTCGGGCGAGTCGAGCAGGTGGTTCCGGCATGTCTGGTAGGCGGTTTCGGTATGTTGGGGCTGTGGTTCCGGCATCTCATGCACATGGTTCTGTCACGTCTCAGATGTCGTTCCGGCCGGCCCGACAGGTGTTTCTGCAGTGTCCGCCAAGTGGTTCCGGCGTAGTTGGCAGGTGATTTTGGCATGACCGGCAGGTGGTTCCAGCAAGCCCGGCAGGTGATTGCGAAGTGTTCACCAACTGGTTGTGGCGTAGATGGCAGGTGATTTTTGCGTCTCCGGCAGGTGGTTCTGGTGAGTCGAGCAGGAGGTTCCTGCGTGCTCGGCAGGTGCTTCCGGTGTCATTGGCACGTGGTTCTGGCATGTCCGAGAGGTGGTTCCGGCATGCCCGGCCGGTGATTACAGAGTGTTCGCCAAGTGGTTCTGGCGTAGCCGGCAGGTGATTTTGCCATGTCCGGCATGTGGTTCCAGAGAGTCAAGCATGTGGTTCCGGCGTGCTCGACAATTGGTTCAGGCAGGTCCGGCAGAGGGTTCCGGTCTGTCCGGGAGGTGGTTCCGGCGTGTCCGGCATTGGTTCCGGCACGTCTGAGAGGTGGTTCTATCATGCCCGGCAGGTGATTCAGAGAGTCCACCACGTGGTTTTGGCATAGCCGGCAGGTGATTTTGGCGTGTCCGGCAGGTTTTTCAGGCGAGTTGAGCAGGTGCTTCCGGCATGCCCGAAAGCTGATTCCGGTGTGTCCGGTAGGTGGTTCCGGCGTGTACGGCACGTGGTTCTGGTATGTCTCAGAGGTGGTTGCGCATGCCCAACAGGCGATTCTGGACAGTCCGCCACGTGGTTCTGGCACGTCTGAGAGGTGGTTCCAGCATGCCCGGCAGGTCATCCCGGAGAGTCCTCCAAGTGGTTCTGGCATAGCCCGCAGGTGTTTTTGGCGAGTCCGGCAGGTGGTTCCGTCGTGCTCGGCAGGTGGTTCAGGCGTGGCCGGCAGGTGGTTCCAGTCTGTCCAGGACGTGGTTCCAGCGTGTCCGGCACACGGTTTCGTTATGTCTGAGAGGTGGCTTCTGCATGCACGGCAGGTCATTCCAGACTGTAGGCCAGGTGGTTCCCGCATAGCCAGCTGTTGATTTTGGCCTGTCTGGCGGGTGGTTCCTACGAGTCGAGCAGGTGGTTCCGGCTTGTCTGTCAGGTGGTTCCGGTCTGTCCGGTATGTGTTTCCGGCGTGTCCGGCACGTGCTTCCGGCACGTCTGAGTGGTGGTTCCGGCATGCGCGGCAGGTGATTCCGGAGTGTCCGCCAGGTGGATCTGGCGTACCCGACAGGTGATTTTGGCGTGTCCGGCAGGTGTTTCTGGCGAGTCGAGCAGGTGGGTCCGGCATGCTCGGCAGGTGCTTCCGGCGTGTCCGCCACGTGGTTCTGGTGTGTCTGAGAGCTGGTTCTGGCATGTCCGGCAGATGATTCCGGAGTGTCCACCAAGTGGTTCTGGTATACACGGCAGGTGATTTCGGCGTGTCAGGAAGGTGGTTCCGGCTAGTTGAGCAGGTGGATCAGGCGTGCTCGCCAGGGGGTTCAGGCGGGTCTGGCAGGTGGTTTCGGTGTGTTCGGGGAGTGGTTCCGGCATCTCAGGCACATGATTCTGACACGTCTGAGAGGTGGTTCCGGCCGTCCCAACAGGTGTTTCCGGAGTGTCCGCCAAGTGGTTCTGGCGTAGCTGGCAGGTGATGTTGGCGTGACCGGCAGGTGGTTCCAGCAAGCCCGGCAGGTGATTGCGGAGTGTCTGCCGAGTGGTTCTGGCGTAGCCGGCAGGTGATTTTGGCGTGTCCAGCAGGTGGTTTTGGCGAGTCGAGCAGGTGGTTCTGGCGTGCTCGGCAGGTGCTTCCGGTGTCATTGGCATGCGGTTCCGGCATGTCTGAGAGGTGGTTCCGCCATGCCCGGCAGGTGATTCCGGAGTGTTCGCCAAGTGGTTCTGGCGTAGCCGGCAGGTGATTTTGCGTGTCCGGCAATGGTTCCGGCGAGTCGAGCCGGTGGTTCCGGCGTGTCCGGCAGGTGGTTCCGGCATGTCCAGCAGGTGGTTCCGGCGAGCTCAGCAGGTGCTTCCGGTCTCTCCGGCACGTGGTTGTGGCACGTCTGAGAGATGGTTCCGGCATGCCCGGCAGGTGACTCCGGAGTGTCCGGCATGTGGTTCTGGCACCTCTGAGAGGTGGTTCCGGCATGCCCGGCAGGTGGTTCCGGAGTGTCTGCCGAGTGGTTCTGGCGTAGCCGGCAGGTGATTCTGGCGTGTCCAGCAGGTGGTTCTGGGGAGTGGATCAGGTGGTTCCGGCATACTCGGCAGGTGGTACCGGCGTGTCCGGAACATGGTTCTGGCAAGTCTGAGAGGTGGTTCCGGCATGCCCGGCAGGTGATTCCGGAGTGTTCGCCAAGTGGTTCTGGCGTAGCCGGCAGGTGATTTTGCATGTCCGGCGGTGGTTCCGGCGAGTCGAGCCGGTGGTTCCGGCATGTCCGGCAGGTGGTTCCGGTCTGTCCAGCAGGTGGTTCTGGTGTGTCCGGCACGAGGTTCTGACACGTCTGAGAGGTTGTGTCGCCATTCACTTCATGTGATTCCGGCTTGTCCGCCAAGTGGTTCTAGTGTAGCGGGCAGGTGATTTTGGCGTGTCCGGCAGGTGGGACCGGTGAGTCAAGCAGGTGGTTCCGGCGAGTGTTTCCTGTGTTTCCGGTCTGTCCGGGAGATGGTTCCGGCCTGTCCGGCACGTGCTTCTGGCACTTCTGAGAGGCTGTGCTGGCATGCCCGGCAGGTGATTCTGGAGTGTCCGCCAAGTGGTTCTGGCGTAGCCGGCAGGTGATATCGGTGTGTCCGGCAGGTGGTTCTGGGGAGTGGATGAGGAACTTCCGGCATTCTCGGCATGTGCTTCCGCCGTCTCCAGCATGTGGTTTTGGCACCTCTGAGAGGTGGTTCCAGCATGCCCGGCAGGTGATTCCGGAGTGTCCGACAGGTGGTTGTGGCGTAACCCGCAGGTGTTTCTGGTGGGTCCGGCAGGTGGCTCTGGTGAGTCGAGCAGGTGGTTCCGGCGTGCTCGGCAGGTGGTTCCGGCAGGTCCGGCAGGTGTTTGCCGTCTGTCCATGACGTGGTTCCGGCATGCCCGCAAGGTGATTCTGGAGTGTCCACCAAGTGGTTTTGGCGTAGCCGGCATATGACTTTGGCCTGTGAGGCAGGTGGTTCCGGCATGTCCAGCAGGTGGTTCCGGCGAGCTCGGCAGGTGCTTCCGGTCTCTCCGGCACGTGGTTGTGGCACGTCTGAGAGATGGTTCCGGCATGCCCGGCAGGTGATTCCGGAGTGTCCGGCATGTGGTTCTGGCACCTCTGAGAGGTGGTTCCGGCATGCCCGGCAGGTGATTCAGGAGTCTCCGGCATGTGGTTCTGGCACCTCTGAGAGGTAGTTCCGGAACGCCTGGCATGTGATTCCGGAGTGTCTGCCGAGTGGTTCTGGCATAGCCGGCAGTTGATTTTGGCGTGTCAACTAGGTGGTTCTGGGGAGTGGATCAGCTGGTTCCGGTATACTCGGCAGGTGGTACCGGCGTGAACAGAACATGGTTCTGGCAAGTCTGAGAGGTGGTTCCGGCATGCCCGACAGGTGATTCCGGAGTGTCCGCCAAGTGTTTCTGGCGTACCCGGCAGGTGATTTTGGCATGTCCGACAGGTGTTTCTTGCGAGTCGAGCAGGTGGCTCAGGCATGCTCAGCTGGTGCTTCCGGCGTCTCAGGCACGTGGTTCTGGTGTGTCTGAGAGCTGGTTCTGGCATGTCCGGCAGATGATTCCGGAGTGTCCACCAAGTGGTTCTGGTATACCTGGCAGGTGATTTTGGCGTGTCAGGAAGGTGGTTCCGGCTAGTTGAGCAGGTGGATGAGGCGTGCTCACCAGGGGGTTCAGGCGGGTCTGGCAGGTGGTTTCGGTGTGTTCTGGGTGTGGTTCAGGAATCTCAGGCACATGGTAATGGCACGTTTGAGAGGTGGTTCCGGCCGGCCCGACAGGTGTTTCCGGACTGTCTGCCAAGTGGTTCTGGTGTAGCTGGCAGGTGATGTTGGCGTGACCGGCAGCTGGTTCCAGCAAGCCCGGCAGGTGATTGCGGAGTGTCTGCCGAGTGGTTCTGGCGTAGGCGGCAGGTGATTTTGCATGTCCGGCGGTGGTTCCGGCGAGTCGAGCCGGTGGTTCCGGCGTGTCCGGCAGGTGGTTCCGGTCTGTCCGGCAGGTGGTTCTGGCGTGTCCGGCACGAGGTTCTGGCACGTCTGAGAGGTGGTTCCGGCATGGCCGACAGGTGATTCCGGAGTGTCCGCCACGTGGTTCTGGCGTACCCGGCAGGTGATTTTGGCGTTTCTGGCAGGTGTTTCTTGCAAGTCGAGCATGTGGCTCAGGCATGCTCAGCAGGTGCTTCCGGCGTGTCCGGCACGTGGTTCTGGTGTGTCTGAGAGCTGGTTCTGGCATGTCTGGCAGATGATTCTGGAGTGTCCACCAAGTGGTTCTGGCATACCCGGCAGGTGATTTTGTCCTGTCAGGTACTTGGTTCCGGCGAGTCGAACAGGTGGTTCCGGCGTGCTCGAGTGGTGCTTCCGGTGTCATTGTCACGTGGTTCTGGCATGTCTGAGAGGTGGTTCCGGCATGCCGGGCAGGTGATTCAGGAGTGTCATGTAAGTGGTTCTGGTGTAGCCGGCAGTTCCTTTTGGCGTGTCCGGCACGTGGGTACTGAAAGTCGAGCAGGTGGTTCCGGCGTGCTCGGCAGGTGGTCCAGGCGTGTCCGGCAGGTGGTTCCAGTCTGTCCAGGACGTGGTTCCAGCGTCTCTGGCACGTGGTTCTGGTGTGTCTGAGAGCTGGTTCTGGCATGTCCGGCAGAGATTCCGGAGTGTCCGTCAAGTGCTTCTGGCATGCCCGGCAGGTGATTTTGGCGTGTGAGGTACGTGATTCGGGCGAGTCGAGCAGGTGGTTCCGGCATGTCTGGTAGGTGGTTTCGGTGTGTTCGGGCTGTGGTTCCGGCATCTCATGCACATGGTTCTGTCACGTTTCAGATGTCGTTCCGGCCGGCCCGACAGGTGTTTCTGCAGTGTCCGCCAAGTGGTTCCGGCGTAGTTGGCAGGTTATTTTGGCATGACCGGGAGGTGGTTCCAGCAAGCCCGGCAGGTGATTGCGAAGTGTTCACCAACTGGTTGTGGCGTAGACGGCAGGTGATTTTTGCGTCTCCGGCAGGTGGTTCTGGTGAGTCGAGCAGGAGGTTCCTGCGTGCTCGGCAGGTGCTTCCGGTGTCATTGGCACGTGGTTCTGGCATGTCCGAGAGGTGGTTCCGGCATGCCCGGCCGGTGATTACAGAGTGTTCGCCAAGTGGTTCTGGCGTAGCCGGCAGGTGATTTTGCCATGTCCGGCATGTGGTTCCAGAGAGTCGAGCATGTGGTTCCGGCGTGCTCGACAATTGGTTCAGGCAGGTCCGGCAGAGGGTTCCGGTCTGTCCGGGAGGTGGTTCCGGCGTGTCCGGCATTGGTTCCGGCACGTCTGAGAGGTGGTTCTATCATGCCCGGCAGGTGATTCAGAGAGTCCACCACGTGGTTTTGGCGTAGCCGGCAGGTGATTTTGGCGTGTCCGGCAGGTTTTTCAGGCGAGTTGAGCAGGTGCTTCCGGCATGCCCGAAAGCTGATTCCGGTGTGTCCGGTAGGTGGTTCCGGCGTGTACGGCACGTGGTTCTGGTACATCTCAGAGGTGGTTGCGCATGCCCAACAGGCGATTCTGGACAGTCCGCCACGTGGTTCTGGCACGTCTGAGAGGTGGTTCCAGCATGCCCGGCAGGTCATCCCGGAGAGTCCTCCAAGTGGTTCTGGCATAGCCCGCAGGTGTTTTTGGCGAGTCCGGCAGGTGGTTCCGTCGTGCTCGGCAGGTGGTTCAGGCGTGGCCGGCAGGTGGTTCCAGTCTGTCCAGGACGTGGTTCCAGCGTGTCCGGCACACGGTTTCGTTATGTCTGAGAGGTGGCTTCTGCATGCACGGCAGGTCATTCCGGACTGTAGGCCAGGTGGTTCCCGCATAGCCAGCTGTTGATTTTGGCCTGTCTGGCGGGTGGTTCCTACGAGTCGAGCAGGTGGTTCCGGCTTGTCTGTCAGGTGGTTCCGGTCTGTCCGGTATGTGTTTCCGGCGTGTCCGGCACGTGCTTCCGGCACGTCTGAGTGGTGGTTCCGGCATGCGCGGCAGGTGATTCCGGAGTGTCCGCCAGGTGGATCTGGCGTACCCGACAGGTGATTTTGGCGTGTCCGGCAGGTGTTTCTGGCGAGTCGAGCAGGTGGGTCCGGCATGCTCGGCAGGTGCTTCCGGCGTGTCCGCCACGTGGTTCTGGTGTGTCTGAGAGCTGGTTCTGGCATGTCCGGCAGATGATTCCGGAGTGTCCACCAAGTGGTTCTGGTATACACGGCAGGTGATTTCGGCGTGTCAGGAAGGTGGTTCCGGCTAGTTGAGCAGGTGGATCAGGTGTGCTCGCCAGGGGGTTCAGGCGGGTCTGGCAGGTGGTTTCGGTGTGTTCGGGGAGTGGTTCCGGCATCTCAGGCACATGATTCTGACACGTCTGAGAGGTAGTTCCGGCCGTCCCAACAGGTGTTTCCGGAGTGTCCGCCAAGTGGTTCTGGCGTAGCTGGCAGGTGATGTTGGCGTGACCGGCAGGTGGTTCCAGCAAGCCCGGCAGGTGATTGCGGAGTGTCTGCCGAGTGGTTCTGGCGTAGCCGGCAGGTGATTTTGGCGTGTCCAGCAGGTGGTTTTGGCGAGTCGAGCAGGTGGTTCTGGCGTGCTCGGCAGGTGCTTCCGGTGTCATTGGCATGCGGTTCCGGCATGTCTGAGAGGTGGTTCCGCCATGCCCGGCAGGTGATTCCGGAGTGTTCGCCAAGTGGTTCTGGCGTAGCCGGCAGGTGATTTTGCGTGTCCGGCAATGGTTCCGGCGAGTCGAGCCGGTGGTTCCGGCGTGTCCGGCAGGTGGTTCCGGCATGTCCAGCAGGTGGTTCCGGCGAGCTCAGCAGGTGCTTCCGGTCTCTCCGGCACGTGGTTGTGGCACGTCTGAGAGATGGTTCCGGCATGCCCGGCAGGTGACTCCGGAGTGTCCGGCATGTGGTTCTGGCACCTGTGAGAGGTGGTTCCGGCATGCCTGGCAGGTGGTTCCGGAGTGTCTGCCGAGTGGTTCTGGCGTAGCCGGCAGGTGATTCTGGCGTGTCCAGCAGGTGGTTCTGGGGAGTGGATCAGGTGGTTCCGGCATACTCGGCAGGTGGTACCGGCGTGTCCGGAACATGGTTCTGGCAAGTCTGAGAGGTGGTTCCGGCATGCCCGGCAGGTGATTCCGGAGTGTTCGCCAAGTGGTTCTGGCGTAGCCGGCAGGTGATTTTGCATGTCCGGCGGTGGTTCCGGCGAGTCGAGCCGGTGGTTCCGGCATGTCCGGCAGGTGGTTCCGGTCTGTCCAGCAGGTGGTTCTGGTGTGTCCGGCACGAGGTTCTGACACGTCTGAGAGGTTGTGTCGCCATTCACTTCACGTGATTCCGGCTTGTCCGCCAAGTGGTTCTAGTGTAGCGGGCAGGTGATTTTGGCGTGTCCGGCAGGTGGGACCGGTGAGTCAAGCAGGTGGTTCCGGCGAGTGTTTCCTGTGTTTCCGGTCTGTCCGGGAGATGGTTCCGGCCTGTCCGGCACGTGCTTCTGGCACTTCTGAGAGGTTGTGCTGGCATGCCCGGCAGGTGATTCTGGAGTGTCCGCCAAGTGTTTCTGGCATAGCCGGCAGGTGATATCGGTGTGTCCGGCAGGTGGTTCTGGGGAGTGGATGAGGAACTTCCGGCATTCTCGGCATGTGCTTCCGCCGTCTCCAGCATGTGGTTTTGGCACCTCTGAGAGGTGGTTCCAGCATGCCCGGCAGGTGATTCCGGAGTGTCCGACAGGTGGTTGTGGCGTAACCCGCAGGTGTTTCTGGTGTGTCCGGCAGGTGGCTCTGGTGAGTCGAGCAGGTGGTTCCGGCGTGCTCGGCAGGTGGTTCCGGCAGGTCCGGCAGGTGTTTGCCGTCTGTCCATGACGTGGTTCCGGCATGCCCGCAAGGTGATTCTGGAGTGTCCACCAAGTGGTTTTGGCGTAGCCGGCATATGATTTTGGCCTGTGAGGCAGGTGGTTCCGGCATGTCCAGCAGGTGGTTCCGGCGAGCTCGGCAGGTGCTTCCGGTCTCTCCGGCACGTGGTTGTGGCACGTCTGAGAGATGGTTCCGGCATGCCCGGCAGGTGATTCCGGAGTGTCCGGCATGTGGTTCTGGCACCTCTGAGAGGTGGTTCCGGCATGCCCGGCAGGTGATTCAGGAGTCTCCGGCATGTGGTTCTGGCACCTCTGAGAGGTAGTTCCGGAACGCCTGGCATGTGATTCCGGAGTGTCTGCCGAGTGGTTCTGGCATAGCCGGCAGTTGATTTTGGCGTGTCAACTAGGTGGTTCTGGGGAGTGGATCAGCTGGTTCCGGTATACTCGGCAGGTGGTACCGGCGTGAACAGAACATGGTTCTGGCAAGTCTGAGAGGTGGTTCCGGCATGCCCGACAGGTGATTCCGGAGTGTCCGCCAAGTGTTTCTGGCGTACCCGGCAGGTGATTTTGGCATGTCCGACAGGTGTTTCTTGCGAGTCGAGCAGGTGGCTCAGGCATGCTCAGCTGGTGCTTCCGGCGTCTCAGGCACGTGGTTCTGGTGTGTCTGAGAGCTGGTTCTGGCATGTCCGGCAGATGATTCCGGAGTGTCCACCAAGTGGTTCTGGTATACCTGGCAGGTGATTTTGGCGTGTCAGGAAGGTGGTTCCGGCTAGTTGAGCAGGTGGATGAGGCGTGCTCGCCAGGGGGTTCAGGCGGGTCTGGCAGGTGGTTTCGGTGTGTTCTGGGTGTGGTTCAGGAATCTCAGGCACATGGTAATGGCACGTTTGAGAGGTGGTTCCGGCCGGCCCGACAGGTGTTTCCGGACTGTCTGCCAAGTGGTTCTGGTGTAGCTGGCAGGTGATGTTGGCGTGACCGGCAGCTGGTTCCAGCAAGCCCGGCAGGTGATTGCGGAGTGTCTGCCGAGTGGTTCTGGCGTAGGCGGCAGGTGATTTTGCATGTCCGGCGGTGGTTCCGGCGAGTCGAGCCGGTGGTTCCGGCGTGTCCGGCAGGTGGTTCCGGTCTGTCCGGCAGGTGGTTCTGGCGTGTCCGGCATGAGGTTCTGGCACGTCTGAGAGGTGGTTCCGGCATGGCCGACAGGTGATTCCGGAGTGTCCGCCACGTGGTTCTGGCGTACCCGGCAGGTGATTTTGGCGTTTCTGGCAGGTGTTTCTTGCAAGTCGAGCATGTGGCTCAGGCATGCTCAGCAGGTGCTTCCGGCGTGTCCGGCACGTGGTTCTGGTGTGTCTGAGAGCTGGTTCTGGCATGTCTGGCAGATGATTCTGGAGTGTCCACCAAGTGGTTCTGGCATACCCGGCAGGTGATTTTGTCCTGTCAGGTACTTGGTTCCGGCGAGTCGAACAGGTGGTTCCGGCGTGCTCGAGTGGTGCTTCCGGTGTCATTGTCACGTGGTTCTGGCATGTCTGAGAGGTGGTTCCGGCATGCCGGGCAGGTGATTCAGGAGTGTCGTGTAAGTGGTTCTGGTGTAGCCGGCAGTTCCTTTTGGCGTGTCCGGCACGTGGGTCCAGCGAGTCAAGCAGGTGGTTCCGGCGTGCTCGGCAGGTGGTCCAGGCGTGTCCGGCAGGTGGTTCCAGTCTGTCCAGGACGTGGTTCCAGCGTCTCTGGCACGTGGTTCTGGTGTGTCTGAGAGCTGGTTCTGGCATGTCCGGCAGAGATTCCGGAGTGTCCGTCAAGTGCTTCTGGCATGCCCGGCAGGTGATTTTGGCGTGTGAGGTACGTGATTCGGGCGAGTCGAGCAGGTGGTTCCGGCATGTCTGGTAGGCGGTTTCGGTATGTTGGGGCTGTGGTTCCGGCATCTCATGCACATGGTTCTGTCACGTCTCAGATGTCGTTCCGGCCGGCCCGACAGGTGTTTCTGCAGTGTCCGCCAAGTGGTTCCGGCGTAGTTGGCAGGTGATTTTGGCATGACCGGCAGGTGGTTCCAGCAAGCCCGGCAGGTGATTGCGAAGTGTTCACCAACTGGTTGTGGCGTAGATGGCAGGTGATTTTTGCGTCTCCGGCAGGTGGTTCTGGTGAGTCGAGCAGGAGGTTCCTGCGTGCTCGGCAGGTGCTTCCGGTGTCATTGGCACGTGGTTCTGGCATGTCCGAGAGGTGGTTCCGGCATGCCCGGCCGGTGATTACAGAGTGTTCGCCAAGTGGTTCTGGCGTAGCCGGCAGGTGATTTTGCCATGTCCGGCATGTGGTTCCAGAGAGTCGAGCATGTGGTTCCGGCGTGCTCGACAATTGGTTCAGGCAGGTCCGGCAGAGGGTTCCGGTCTGTCCGGGAGGTGGTTCCGGCGTGTCCGGCATTGGTTCCGGCACGTCTGAGAGGTGGTTCTATCATGCCCGGCAGGTGATTCAGAGAGTCCACCACGTGGTTTTGGCATAGCCGGCAGGTGATTTTGGCGTGTCCGGCAGGTTTTTCAGGCGAGTTGAGCAGGTGCTTCCGGCATGCCCGAAAGCTGATTCCGGTGTGTCCGGTAGGTGGTTCCGGCGTGTACGGCACGTGGTTCTGGTATGTCTCAGAGGTGGTTGCGCATGCCCAACAGGCGATTCTGGACAGTCCGCCACGTGGTTCTGGCACGTCTGAGAGGTGGTTCCAGCATGCCCGGCAGGTCATCCCGGAGAGTCCTCCAAGTGGTTCTGGCATAGCCCGCAGGTGTTTTTGGCGAGTCCGGCAGGTGGTTCCGTCGTGCTCGGCAGGTGGTTCAGGCGTGGCCGGCAGGTGGTTCCAGTCTGTCCAGGACGTGGTTCCAGCGTGTCCGGCACACGGTTTCGTTATGTCTGAGAGGTGGCTTCTGCATGCACGGCAGGTCATTCCGGACTGTAGGCCAGGTGGTTCCCGCATAGCCAGCTGTTGATTTTGGCCTGTCTGGCGGGTGGTTCCTACGAGTCGAGCAGGTGGTTCCGGCTTGTCTGTCAGGTGGTTCCGGTCTGTCCGGTATGTGTTTCCGGCGTGTCCGGCACGTGCTTCCGGCACGTCTGAGTGGTGGTTCCGGCATGCGCGGCAGGTGATTCCGGAGTGTCCGCCAGGTGGATCTGGCGTACCCGACAGGTGATTTTGGCGTGTCCGGCAGGTGTTTCTGGCGAGTCGAGCAGGTGGGTCCGGCATGCTCGGCAGGTGCTTCCGGCGTGTCCGCCACGTGGTTCTGGTGTGTCTGAGAGCTGGTTCTGGCATGTCCGGCAGATGATTCCGGAGTGTCCACCAAGTGGTTCTGGTATACACGGCAGGTGATTTCGGCGTGTCAGGAAGGTGGTTCCGGCTAGTTGAGCAGGTGGATCAGGCGTGCTCGCCAGGGGGTTCAGGCGGGTCTGGCAGGTGGTTTCGGTGTGTTCGGGGAGTGGTTCCGGCATCTCAGGCACATGATTCTGACACGTCTGAGAGGTGGTTCCGGCCGTCCCAACAGGTGTTTCCGGAGTGTCCGCCAAGTGGTTCTGGCGTAGCTGGCAGGTGATGTTGGCGTGACCGGCAGGTGGTTCCAGCAAGCCCGGCAGGTGATTGCGGAGTGTCTGCCGAGTGGTTCTGGCGTAGCCGGCAGGTGATTTTGGCGTGTCCAGCAGGTGGTTTTGGCGAGTCGAGCAGGTGGTTCTGGCGTGCTCGGCAGGTGCTTCCGGTGTCATTGGCATGCGGTTCCGGCATGTCTGAGAGGTGGTTCCGCCATGCCCGGCAGGTGATTCCGGAGTGTTCGCCAAGTGGTTCTGGCGTAGCCGGCAGGTGATTTTGCGTGTCCGGCAATGGTTCCGGCGAGTCGAGCCGGTGGTTCCGGCGTGTCCGGCAGGTGGTTCCGGCATGTCCAGCAGGTGGTTCCGGCGAGCTCAGCAGGTGCTTCCGGTCTCTCCGGCACGTGGTTGTGGCACGTCTGAGAGATGGTTCCGGCATGCCCGGCAGGTGATTCCGGAGTGTCCGGCATGTGGTTCTGGCACCTCTGAGAGGTGGTTCCGGCATGCCCGGCAGGTGGTTCCGGAGTGTCTGCCGAGTGGTTCTGGCGTAGCCGGCAGGTGATTCTGGCGTGTCCAGCAGGTGGTTCTGGGGAGTGGATCAGGTGGTTCCGGCATACTCGGCAGGTGGTACCGGCGTGTCCGGAACATGGTTCTGGCAAGTCTGAGAGGTGGTTCCGGCATGCCCGGCAGGTGATTCCGGAGTGTTCGCCAAGTGGTTCTGGCGTAGCCGGCAGGTGATTTTGCATGTCCGGCGGTGGTTCCGGCGAGTCGAGCCGGTGGTTCCGGCATGTCCGGCAGGTGGTTCCGGTCTGTCCAGCAGGTGGTTCTGGTGTGTCCGGCACGAGGTTCTGACACGTCTGAGAGGTTGTGTCGCCATTCACTTCACGTGATTCCGGCTTGTCCGCCAAGTGGTTCTAGTGTAGCGGGCAGGTGATTTTGGCGTGTCCGGCAGGTGGGACCGGTGAGTCAAGCAGGTGGTTCCGGCGAGTGTTTCCTGTGTTTCCGGTCTGTCCGGGAGATGGTTCCGGCCTGTCCGGCACGTGCTTCTGGCACTTCTGAGAGGTTGTGCTGGCATGCCCGGCAGGTGATTCTGGAGTGTCCGCCAAGTGGTTCTGGCGTAGCCGGCAGGTGATATCGGTGTGTCCGGCAGGTGGTTCTGGGGAGTGGATGAGGAACTTCCGGCATTCTCGGCATGTGCTTCCGCCGTCTCCAGCATGTGGTTTTGGCACCTCTGAGAGGTGGTTCCAGCATGCCCGGCAGGTGATTCCGGAGTGTCCGACAGGTGGTTGTGGCGTAACCCGCAGGTGTTTCTGGTGTGTCCGGCAGGTGGCTCTGGTGAGTCGAGCAGGTGGTTCCGGCGTGCTCGGCAGGTGGTTCCGGCAGGTCCGGCAGGTGTTTGCCGTCTGTCCATGACGTGGTTCCGGCATGCCCGCAAGGTGATTCTGGAGTGTCCACCAAGTGGTTTTGGCGTAGCCGGCATATGATTTTGGCCTGTGAGGCAGGTGGTTCCGGCATGTCCAGCAGGTGGTTCCGGTGAGCTCGGCAGGTGCTTCCGGTCTCTCCGGCACGTGGTTGTGGCACGTCTGAGAGATGGTTCCAGCATGCCCGGCAGGTGATTCCGGAGTGTCCGGCATGTGGTTCTGGCACCTCTGAGAGGTGGTTCCGGCATGCCCGGCAGGTGATTCAGGAGTCTCCGGCATGTGGTTCTGGCACCTCTGAGAGGTAGTTCCGGAACGCCTGGCATGTGATTCCGGAGTGTCTGCCGAGTGGTTCTGGCATAGCCGGCAGTTGATTTTGGCGTGTCAACTAGGTGGTTCTGGGGAGTGGATCAGCTGGTTCCGGTATACTCGGCAGGTGGTACCGGCGTGAACAGAACATGGTTCTGGCAAGTCTGAGAGGTGGTTCCGGCATGCCCGACAGGTGATTCCGGAGTGTCCGCCAAGTGTTTCTGGCGTACCCGGCAGGTGATTTTGGCATGTCCGACAGGTGTTTCTTGCGAGTCGAGCAGGTGGCTCAGGCATGCTCAGCTGGTGCTTCCGGCGTCTCAGGCACGTGGTTCTGGTGTGTCTGAGAGCTGGTTCTGGCATGTCCGGCAGATGATTCCGGAGTGTCCACCAAGTGGTTCTGGTATACCTGGCAGGTGATTTTGGCGTGTCAGGAAGGTGGTTCCGGCTAGTTGAGCAGGTGGATCAGGCGTGCTCGCCAGGGGGTTCAGGCGGGTCTGGCAGGTGGTTTCGGTGTGTTCTGGGTGTGGTTCAGGAATCTCAGGCACATGGTAATGGCACGATTGAGAGGTGGTCCGGCCGGCCCGACAGGTGTTTCCGGACTGTCTGCCAAGTGGTTCTGGTGTAGCTGGCAGGTGATGTTGGCGTGACCGGCAGCTGGTTCCAGCAAGCCCGGCAGGTGATTGCGGAGTGTCTGCCGAGTCGTTCTGGCGTAGCCAGCAGGTGATTTTGCATGTCCGGCGGTGGTTCCGGCGAGTCGAGCCGGTGGTTCCGGCGTGTCCGGCAGGTGGTTCCAGCACGCCCGGCAGGTGATTGTGAAGTGTTCACCAACTGGTTGTGGCGTAGACGGCAGGTGATTTTTGCGTCTCCGGCAGGTGGTTCTGGTGAGTCGAGCAGGTGGTTCCTGCGTGCTCGGCAGGTGCTTCCGGTGTCATTGGCACGTGGTTCTGGCATGTCCGAGAGGTGGTTCCGGCATGCCCGGCCGGTGATTACAGAGTGTTCGCCAAGTGGTTCTGGCGTAGCCGGCAGGTGATTTTGCCATGTCCGGCATGTGGCTCCAGAGAGTCGAGCATGTGGTTCCGGCGTGCTCGACAATTGGTTCAGGCAGGTCCGGCAGAGGGTTCCGGTCTGTCCGGGAGGTGGTTCCGGCGTGTCCGGCATTGGTTCCGGCACGTCTGAGAGGTGGTTCTATCATGCCCGGCAGGTGATTCAGAGAGTCCACCACGTGGTTTTGGCGTAGCCGGCAGGTGATTTTGGCGTGTCCGGCAGGTTTTTCAGGCGAGTTGAGCAGGTGCTTCCGGCATGCCCGAAAGCTGATTCCGGTGTGTCCGGTAGGTGGTTCCGGCGTGTACGGCACGTGGTTCTGGTACGTCTCAGAGGTGGTTGCGCATGCCCAACAGGCGATTCTGGACAGTCCGCCACGTGGTTCTGGCACGTCTGAGAGGTGGTTCCAGCATGCCCGGCAGGTCATCCCGGAGAGTCCTCCAAGTGGTTCTGGCATAGCCCGCAGGTGTTTTTGGCGAGTCCGGCAGGTGGTTCCGTCGTGCTCGGCAGGTGGTTCAGGCGTGGCGGGCAGGCGGTTCCAGTCTGTCCAGTACGTGTTTCCAGCTTGTGCGGCACGTGATTCTGGTACGTCTGAGAGGTGGTTATTGCATGCCCGGCAGGTGATTCCGGACTGTCCGCCAGGTGGTTCTCGCATAGCCAGCTGTTGATTTTGACCTGTGTGGCAGGTGGTTCCGGCGAGTCGAGCAGGTGGCTCCGGCGTGCTCGGCAGGTGTTTCCGGCATGTCTGGCTGGTGGTTCTGGTCTGTCCAGTAGGTCGTTCCGGCATGTCCGGCACGTGCTTCTGGCACTTCTGAGAGGTGGTTCCGCCACGGCTGGCAGGTGATTCCGGACTGTCCCCCAGGTGGTTCTGGCATAGCCAGCAGTTGATATTGGCCTGTCCGGCATGTGGTTCCGGCGAGTCGAGCAGCTGGCTGTGGCGTGTTCGGCAGGTGGTTCCGGCGTGTCTGGCAGGTGGTTCCGTTCTGTCCGATAGTTCGTTCCGGCATGTCCGGCACGTGCTTCTGGCACGTGTGAGAGGTGGTTCTGGCATGCCAGGCAGGTGATTCCGGAGTGTCGGGTAAGTGGTTCTGGCGTAGCCGGCAGCTCATTTTGGCGTGTCAGGCATGTGGGTCCTGCGAGTCAAGCAGGTGGTTCTGGTGTGCTCGGCAGGTGGTCCAGGCGTGCCCGGCAGGTGGTTCCGGTCTTACGGGGAGGGGGATCCGGCGTGTCTGGCACATTGTTCCGGCACGTCTGAGAGGTGGTTCTATGATGCCCGGCAGGTGATCCCAGAGAGTCCACCAAGTGGTTCTGGTGTAGCCGGCAGGAGATTTTTGCGTGTCCAGCAGTTGGGACTGGTGAGTCAAGCACGTGGTTCCGGCGAGTGTTTCCTGTGTTTCCGGTCTGTCCAGGAGATGGTTCCGGCCTGTCCGGCACGTGCTTCTGGCACTTCTGAGAGGTTGTGCTGGCATGCCCGGCAGGGGATTCCGGAGTGTCCGCCAATTGGTTCTGGCGTACCCAGCAGGTGATTTTGCCAAGTCCAGCATGTGGTTCCAGCGAGTCGAGCATGTGGTTCCGGCGTGCTCGACAGTTGGCTCAGGCAGGTCCGGCAGGTGGTTCCGGCGTGTCCGGCACGTGGTTCCGGCACGTCTGAGAGGTGGTTCTATCATGCCCAGCAGGTGATTCCAGAGAGTCCACCAAGTGGTTTTGGCGTAGCCGGCAGGTGATTTTGGCGTGTCCCGCAGGTGGTTCAGGCGACTTGAGCAGGTGGTTCCGACGTGCTCGGCAGGTGCTTCCGGCGTGTCCGGCACGTGTTTCTGGCACATCTGACATGTGGTTCCGGCATGCCCAAAAGGTGATTCCGGTGTGTCCGGTAGGTGGTTCCGGCGTGTACGGCACGTGGTTCTGGTACGTCTCAGAGGTGGTTGCGCATGCCCAACAGGCGATTCTGGACAGTCCGCCACGTGGTTCTGGCACGTCTGAGAGGTGGTTCCAGCATGCCCGGCAGGTCATCCCGGAGAGTCCTCCAAGTGGTTCTGGCATAGCCCGCAGGTGTTTTTGGCGAGTCCGGCAGGTGGTTTCGTCGTGGCCGGCAGGTGGTTCCGGTCTGTCCAGCAGGTGGTTGTGGGTTGTCCGGCACGAGGTTCCGGCACGTCTGAGAGGTTTTGTCAGCATGCCCTTCAAGTGATTCCGGCTTGTCCGCCAAGTGGTTCTCGTAGCGGGCAGGTGATTTTGGCGTGTCCGGCAGGTGGGACCAGTGAGTCAAGCAGGTCGCTACGGCGACTGTTTCCTGTGTTTCCGGTCTGTCCGGGAGATGGTTCCGACCTGTCCGGCACGTGCTTCAGGCACTTCTGAGAGGTTGTGCTGGCATGCACGGCAGGTGATTCTGGAGTGTCCCCCAAGAGGTTCTGGCATAGCTGGCAGATGATTTTGGCGTGTCCGGCGGGTGGTTCTGTGGAGTGGATCAGGAGTTTCCGGCATTCTCGGCAGGTGCTTCCGGCGTCTCCGGACGTGGTTGTGGCAACTCTGAGAGGTGGTTCCAGCACGCCCGGCATGTGATTCCGGAGTGTCCGCCAAGTGGTTCTGGCCTACCCGGCATGTGATTTTGTTGTGTCCGGCAGGTGTTTCTTGCGAGTCGAGCAGGTGGCTCAGGCATGCCCAGCACGTGCTTCCGGCGTCTCCGGCACGTGGTTCTGTTGTGTCTGAGAGCTGGTTCTGGCATGTCCGGCAGATGATTCCGGAGTGTCCTCCAAGTTGTTCTGGCATACCCGGCAGGTGATTTTGGCGTGTCAGGTAGGTGGTTCCGGCGAGTCGAGCAGCTGGTTCCGGCGTGCTCAGCAGGTGGTTCAGGCGGGTCTGGCATGTGGTTTCGGTGTGTTCGGGGTGTGGTTCCGGCATCTCAGGCACATGGTTCTGGCACGTCTGAGAGGTGGTTCCAGCTGGCCGGACAGGTGTTTCCAGAGTGTCCGCCAAATGGTTCTGGCGTACCTGGCAGGTGATGTGGGCATGACCGGCAGGTGGTTCCAGCCCGCCCGGCAGGTGATTCCGAAGTGTTCGCCAAGTGGTTCTGGCGTTGATTTTGGCATGTCCAGCAGGTAATTCTGGGCAGTGGATCAGGTGGTTCCGACATACACGGCAGGTGGTTCTGGCGTTTCCGGCACATGGTTCTGGCACGTCTGAGAGGTGGTTCCGGCATGCCCGGCAGGTGCTTCCGGTGTCATTGGCATGTGTTTCTGGCATGTCTGAGAGGTGGTTGCGGCATGCCCGGCAGGTGCTTCCGGAGTTTTCGCCAAGTGGTTGTGGCGTAGCCGGCAGGTGGTTTTGGCGTGTCCAGCAGGTAATTCTGGGCAGTGGATCAGGTGGTTCCGACATACACTGCAGTTGGTTCTGGCGTTTCCGGCACATGGTTCTCTGCACGTCTGAGAGGTGGTTCCGGCATGCCCGGCAGGTGATTCCGGAGTGTTCGCCAAGTGGTTCTGGCGTAGCCGGCAGGTGATTTTGCATGTTCGGCAGGTGGAACCGGTGAGTCAAGCAGGTGGTTCCGGCAAGTGTTTCCTGTCTTTCCGGTCTGTCCAGCAGATGGTTCCGGGCTGTCTGGCACGTGCTTCTGGCACTTCTGAGAGGTTCTGCTGGCCTGCGCTGCAGGTGATTCTGGAGTGTCCGCCAAGTGGTTCTGGCATAGCCGGCATATGATTTTGGCCTGTCAGGCAGGTGGTTCCGGCATGTCCAGCATGTGGTTCTTGGGAGTGGATCAGGTGGTTCCGGCATACTCGGCAGGTGGTACCGCGTGTCCGGAACATGGTTCTGGCAGGTCTGAGAGGTGGTTCTGGCATGCCCGGCAGGTGATTCTGGAGTGTCCGACAAGTGGTTGTCACGGAGCCGGCTGGTGATTTTGGCGTGTCCGGCAGGTGGTTCTGGCGAGTCAAGCAGGTGGTCCGGGCGTGTCCGGCAGGTGGTTCTGGTCTGTCCTTGATGTGGTTCCGGGTTGTCTGCCGAGTGGTTCTGGCGTAGCTGGCAGGTGATTTTGATGTTTCCAGCAGGTGGTTTTGGGGAGTGGATCATGAGGTTCCGGCATACTCGGCAGGTTGTTCCGGCGTGTCCGGCACATGGCTCTGGCACGTCTGAGAGCTGGTTACGGCATGACCGGCAGGTGATCCCGGAGAGTCCTCCAAGTGGTTCTGGCGTACCCCGCAGGTGTTTCTGGTGTGTCCGGCAGGTGGCTCTGGTGAGTCGAGCAGGTGGTTCCGGTGTGCTCGGCAGGTGGTTCAGGCAGGTCTGGCAGGTGTTTGCAGTCTGTCCATGACGTGGTTCCGGCATGCCCGCAAGGTGATTCTGGAGTGTCAACAAGTGGTTTTGGCGTAGCCGGCATATGATTTTGGCCTGTCAGGCAGGTGGTTCCGGCATGGTCAGCAGGTGGTTCCGGCGAGCTCGGCATGTGCTTCCGTTCTCTCCTACACATGGCTGTGGAACGTCTGAGAGATGGTTCCGCCATGCCCGGCAGGTGATTCCAGAATGTCTGCCGAGTGGTTCTGGCGTAGCCGGCAGGTGACTTTGGCGTGTCCAGCAGGTGGTTCTGGGGAGTGGATCAGGTGGTTCCGGCATACTTGGCAGGTGGTACCGGCGTGTCCGGAATATGGTTCTGGCAAGTCTGAGAGGTGGTTCCGGCATGCCCGACAGGTGATTCCGGAGTGTCCGCCAAGTGGTGCTGTTGTACCTGGCAGGTGATTTTGGCGTTTCCGGGATGTGTTTCTTGCGAGTCGAGCAGGTGGCTCAGGCATGCGCAGGAGGTGCTTCCAGCGTGTCCGGCACATGGTTCTGGTGTGTCTGAGAGCTGGTTCTGTCATGTCCGGCAGATGATTCCGGAGTGTCCACGAAGTGGTTGTCGCATACCCGGCAGGTGATTTTGGCGTGTCAGGTATGTGGTTCCCGCGAGTTGAGGAGGTGGTTCCGGCGTGCTCGCCAGGTGGTTCAGGTGGGTCTGGCAGGTGGTTTCGGTCTGTTGGGGTGTGCTTCCGGCATCTCCGGCACATGGTTCTGGCATGTCTGAGAGGTGGTCCCGGCCGGCCTGACAGGTGTTTCCGGAGTGTCCGCCAACTGGTTCTGGCGTAGCTGGCAGGTGATGTTGGCGTGACCGGCAGGTGGTTCCAGCACGCCCGGCAGGTGATTCCAAGGGTTCACCAACTGGTTGCGGCGTAGCCTGCAGGTCATTTTGCAGTGTCCGGCAGGTGGCTGTGGCGTGTTGAGCAGGTGGTTCCGGCGTGCTCGGCAGGTGCTTCCGGTGTCATTGGCATGTGGTTCTGGCATGTCTGAGAGGTGGTTCCGGCATGCCCAGCATGTGATTCCGGAGTGTTCGCCAACTGGTTCTGGTGTAGCCGGCAGGTGATTTTGCATGTCCCGCGGTGGTTCCGGCGACTTGAGCCGGTGGTTCCAGCGTGTCCGGCTGGTGGTTCCGGTCTGTCCGGCAGATGGTTCTGGGGTGTCCCGCACGAGGTTCTGGCACGTATGAGAGGTTGTGTCGGCATGCCCTTCACGTGCTTCCAGCTTGTCCACCAAGTGTTTCTGGTGTAGCGGGCAGGTGATTTTGGCGTGTCCGGCAGGTGGTTCCGGTCTGTCCGGCAGGTGGTTCTGGTCTGTCCTAGAGGTGGTTGTGGAGTGTCTGACGAGTGGTTCTGGCGTAGCCGGCACGTGATTTGGGCGTGTTCAGCAGGTGGTTCTGGGGAGTGGATAAGGTGGTTCTGGCATACTCGGCAGGTGGTACCGGCATGTCCGGAACATGGTTCTGGCAAGTCTGAGAGGTGGTTCCGGCATGCCCGACTGGTGATTCTGGAGTGTCCGGGATGTGGTTCTGGCACCTCTGAGAGGTGGCTCCGGCATGCCCGACAGGTGATTCCGGAGTGTCCGCCGAGTGGTTCTGGTGTACCCGGCAGGTGATTTTGGTGTGTCCAGCAGGTGGTTGTGGCGAGTCGAGCAGGTGGTTCCTGCGTGTTCGGCAGGTCCTTCCGGTGTCATTGGCATGTGGTTCTGACATGTCTGAGAGGTGGTTCCGGCATGCCCGGCAGGTGATTCCGGAGAGATCGCCAAGTGGTTCTGGCATAGCCAGCTGGTGATTTTGGCGTGTCATGTAGGTGGTTCCGGCGAGTCGAGCAGGTTGGTCCGGCGTGCTCGACAGGTGGTTCAGGCGGGTCTGGCAGGTGGTTTCGGTCTGTTGGGGTGTGCTTCCGGCATCTCCGTCACATGGTTCTGGCACATCTGAGAGGTGGTTCCGGCCGGACCGACAGGTGTTTCCGGAGTGTGCGCCAAGTGGTTCTGGCGTAGCTGACAGGTGATGTGGGTGTGACCGGCAGGTGGTTCCAGCCAGCCTGGCAGGTGATTCCGAAGTGTTCACAAAATGGTTGTTTCCGTAGCCGGCATTTGATTTTGGCATGTATGGCAGATGGTTCTGGCGAGTCAAGCAGGTGGTTCCGGTGTGCTCGGCAGGTGCTTCCGGTGCCATTGACATGTGGTTCTGGCATGTCTGAGAGGTGGTTCCGGCATGCCCGGCAGGTGCTTCCGGTGTCATTGGCATGTGTTTCTGGCATGTCTGAGAGGTGGTTGCGGCATGCCCGGCAGGTGCTTCCGGAGTTTTCGCCAAGTGGTTGTGGCGTAGCCGGCAGGTGGTTTTGGCGTGTCCAGCAGGTAATTCTGGGCAGTGGATCAGGTGGTTCCGACATACACTGCAGGTGGTTCTGGCGTTTCCGGCACATGGTTCTCTGCACGTCTGAGAGGTGGTTCCGGCATGCCCGGCAGGTGATTCCGGAGTGTTCGCCAAGTGGTTCTGGCGTAGCCGGCAGGTGATTTTGCATGTTCGGCAGGTGGAACCGGTGAGTCAAGCAGGTGGTTCCGGCAAGTGTTTCCTGTCTTTCCGGTCTGTCCAGCAGATGGTTCCGGGCTGTCTGGCACGTGCTTCTGGCACTTCTGAGAGGTTCTGCTGGCCTGCGCTGCAGGTGATTCTGGAGTGTCCGCCAAGTGGTTCTGGCATAGCCGGCATATGATTTTGGCCTGTCAGGCAGTTGGTTCCGGCATGTCCAGCATGTGGTTCTTGGGAGTGGATCAGGTGGTTCCGGCATACTCGGCAGGTGGTACCGCGCGTCCGGAACATGGTTCTGGCAGGTCTGAGAGGTGGTTCTGGCATGCCCGGCAGGTGATTCTGGAGTGTCCGACAAGTGGTTGTCACGGAGCCGGCTGGTGATTTTGGCGTGTCCGGCAGGTGGTTCTGGCGAGTCAAGCAGGTGGTCCGGGCGTGTCCGGCAGGTGGTTCTGGTCTGTCCTTGATGTGGTTCCGGGTTGTCTGCCGAGTGGTTCTGGCGTAGCTGGCAGGTGATTTTGATGTTTCCAGCAGGTGGTTTTGGGGAGTGGATCATGAGGTTCCGGCATACTCGGCAGGTTGTTCCGGCGTGTCCGGCACATGGCTCTGGCACGTCTGAGAGCTGGTTACGGCATGACCGGCAGGTGATCCCGGAGAGTCCACCAGGTGGTTCTGGCGTACCCCGCAGGTGTTTCTGGTGTGTCCGGCAGGTGGCTCTGGTGAGTCGAGCAGGTGGTTCCGGTGTGCTCGGCAGGTGGTTCAGGCAGGTCTGGCAGGTGTTTGCAGTCTGTCCATGACGTGGTTCCGGCATGCCCGCAAGGTGATTCTGGAGTGTCAACAAGTGGTTTTGGCGTAGCCGGCATATGATTTTGGCCTGTCAGGCAGGTGGTTCCGGCATGGTCAGCAGGTGGTTCCGGCGAGCTCGGCATGTGCTTCCGTTCTCTCCTACACATGGCTGTGGAACGTCTGAGAGATGGTTCCGCCATGCCCGGCAGGTGATTCCAGAATGTCTGCCGAGTGGTTCTGGCGTAGCCGGCAGGTGACTTTGGCGTGTCCAGCAGGTGGTTCTGGGGAGTGGATCAGGTGGTTCCGGCATACTTGGCAGGTGGTACCGGCGTGTCCGGAATATGGTTCTGGCAAGTCTGAGAGGTGGTTCCGGCATGCCCGACAGGTGATTCCGGAGTGTCCGCCAAGTGGTGCTGTTGTACCTGGCAGGTGATTTTGGCGTTTCCGGGACGTGTTTCTTGCGAGTCGAGCAGGTGGCTCAGGCATGCGCAGGAGGTGCTTCCAGCGTGTCCGGCACATGGTTCTGGTGTGTCTGAGAGCTGGTTCTGTCATGTCCGGCAGATGATTCCGGAGTGTCCACGAAGTGGTTGTCGCATACCCGGCAGGTGATTTTGGCGTGTCAGGTATGTGGTTCCCGCGAGTCGAGGAGGTGGTTCCGGCGTGCTTGCCAGGTGGTTCAGGTGGGTCTGGCAGGTGGTTTCGGTCTGTTGGGGTGTGCTTCCGGCATCTCCGGCACATGGTTCTGGCACGTCTGAGAGGTGGTCCCGGCCGGCCTGACAGGTGTTTCCGGAGTGTCCGCCAACTGGTTCTGGCGTAGCTGGCAGGTGATGTTGGCGTGACCGGCACGTGGTTCCAGCACGCCCGGCAGGTGATTCCAAGGGTTCACCAACTGGTTGCGGCGTAGCCTGCAGGTCATTTTGCAGTGTCCGGCAGGTGGCTGTGGCGTGTTGAGCAGGTGGTTCCGGCGTGCTCGGCAGGTGCTTCCGGTGTCATTGGCATGTGGTTCTGGCATGTCTGAGAGGTGGTTCCGGCATGCCCAGCATGTGATTCCGGAGTGTTCGCCAACTGGTTCTGGCGTAGCCGGCAGGTGATTTTGCATGTCCCGCGGTGGTTCCGGCGACTTGAGCCGGTGGTTCCAGCGTGTCCGGCTGGTGGTTCCGGTCTGTCCGGCAGATGGTTCTGGGGTGTCCCGCACGAGGTTCTGGCACGTATGAGAGGTTGTGTCGGCATGCCCTTCACGTGATTCCAGCTTGTCCACCAAGTGTTTCTGGTGTAGCGGGCAGGTGATTTTGGCGTGTCCGGCAGGTGGTTCCGGTCTGTCCGGCAGGTGGTTCTGGTCTGTCCTAGAGGTGGTTGTGGAGTGTCTGACGAGTGGTTCTGGCGTAGCCGGCACGTGATTTGGGCGTGTTCAGCAGGTGGTTCTGGGGAGTGGATAAGGTGGTTCTGGCATACTCGGCAGGTGGTACCGGCATGTCCGGAACATGGTTCTGGCAAGTCTGAGAGGTGGTTCCGGCATGCCCGACTGGTGATTCTGGAGTGTCCGGGATGTGGTTCTGGCACCTCTGAGAGGTGGCGCCGGCATGCCCGACAGGTGATTCCGGAGTGTCCGCCGAGTGGTTCTGGTGTACCCGGCAGGTGATTTTGGTGTGTCCAGCAGGTGGTTGTGGCGAGTCGAGCAGGTGGTTCCTGCGTGTTCGGCAGGTCCTTCCGGTGTCATTGGCATGTGGTTCTGACATGTCTGAGAGGTGGTTCCGGCATGCCCGGCAGGTGATTCCGGAGAGATCGCCAAGTGGTTCTGGCATAGCCGGCTGGTGATTTTGGCGTGTCATGTAGGTGGTTCCGGCGAGTCGAGCAGGTTGGTCCGGCGTGCTCGACAGGTGGTTCAGGCGGGTCTGGCAGGTGGTTTCGGTCTGTTGGGGTGTGCTTCCGGCATCTCCGTCACATGGTTCTGGCACATCTGAGAGGTGGTTCCGGCCGGACCGACAGGTGTTTCCGGAGTGTGCGCCAAGTGGTTCTGGCGTAGCTGACAGGTGATGTGGGTGTGACCGGCAGGTGGTTCCAGCCAGCCTGGCAGGTGATTCCGAAGTGTTCACAAAATGGTTGTTTCCGTAGCCGGCATTTGATTTTGGCATGTATGGCAGATGGTTCTGGCGAGTCAAGCAGGTGGTTCCGGTGTGCTCGGCAGGTGCTTCCGGTGCCATTGACATGTGGTTCTGGCATGTCTGAGAGGTGGTTCCGGCATGCCCGGCAGGTGCTTCCGGTGTCATTGGCATGTGTTTCTGGCATGTCTGAGAGGTGGTTGCGGCATGCCCGGCAGGTGCTTCCGGAGTTTTCGCCAAGTGGTTGTGGCGTAGCCGGCAGGTGGTTTTGGCGTGTCCAGCAGGTAATTCTGGGCAGTGGATCAGGTGGTTCCGACATACACTGCAGGTGGTTCTGGCGTTTCCGGCACATGGTTCTCTGCACGTCTGAGAGGTGGTTCCGGCATGCCCGGCAGGTGATTCCGGAGTGTTCGCCAAGTGGTTCTGGCGTAGCCGGCAGGTGATTTTGCATGTTCGGCAGGTGGAACCGGTGAGTCAAGCAGGTGGTTCCGGCAAGTGTTTCCTGTCTTTCCGGTCTGTCCAGCAGATGGTTCCGGGCTGTCTGGCATGTGCTTCTGGCACTTCTGAGAGGTTCTGCTGGCCTGCGCTGCAGGTGATTCTGGAGTGTCCGCCAAGTGGTTCTGGCATAGCCGGCATATGATTTTGGCCTGTCAGGCAGTTGGTTCCGGCATGTCCAGCATGTGGTTCTTGGGAGTGGATCAGGTGGTTCCGGCATACTCGGCAGGTGGTACCGCGCGTCCGGAACATGGTTCTGGCAGGTCTGAGAGGTGGTTCTGGCATGCCCGGCAGGTGATTCTGGAGTGTCCGACAAGTGGTTGTCACGGAGCCGGCTGGTGATTTTGGCGTGTCCGGCAGGTGGTTCTGGCGAGTCAAGCAGGTGGTCCGGGCGTGTCCGGCAGGTGGTTCTGGTCTGTCCTTGATGTGGTTCCGGGTTGTCTGCCGAGTGGTTCTGGCGTAGCTGGCAGGTGATTTTGATGTTTCCAGCAGGTGGTTTTGGGGAGTGGATCATGAGGTTCCGGCATACTCGGCAGGTTGTTCCGGCGTGTCCGGCACATGGCTCTGGCACGTCTGAGAGCTGGTTACGGCATGACCGGCAGGTGATCCCGGAGAGTCCACCAGGTGGTTCTGGCGTACCCCGCAGGTGTTTCTGGTGTGTCCGGCAGGTGGCTCTGGTGAGTCGAGCAGGTGGTTCCGGTGTGCTCGGCAGGTGGTTCAGGCAGGTCTGGCAGGTGTTTGCAGTCTGTCCATGACGTGGTTCCGGCATGCCCGCAAGGTGATTCTGGAGTGTCAACAAGTGGTTTTGGCGTAGCCGGCATATGATTTTGGCCTGTCAGGCAGGTGGTTCCGGCATGGTCAGCAGGTGGTTCCGGCGAGCTCGGCATGTGCTTCCGTTCTCTCCTACACATGGCTGTGGAACGTCTGAGAGATGGTTCCGCCATGCCCGGCAGGTGATTCCAGAATGTCTGCCGAGTGGTTCTGGCGTAGCCGGCAGGTGACTTTGGCGTGTCCAGCAGGTGGTTCTGGGGAGTGGATCAGGTGGTTCCGGCATACTTGGCAGGTGGTACCGGCGTGTCCGGAATATGGTTCTGGCAAGTCTGAGAGGTGGTTCCGGCATGCCCGACAGGTGATTCCGGAGTGTCCGCCAAGTGGTGCTGTTGTACCTGGCAGGTGATTTTGGCGTTTCCGGGATGTGTTTCTTGCGAGTCGAGCAGGTGGCTCAGGCATGCGCAGGAGGTGCTTCCAGCGTGTCCGGCACATGGTTCTGGTGTGTCTGAGAGCTGGTTCTGTCATGTCCGGCAGATGATTCCGGAGTGTCCACGAAGTGGTTGTCGCATACCCGGCAGGTGATTTTGGCGTGTCAGGTATGTGGTTCCCGCGAGTCGAGGAGGTGGTTCCGGCGTGCTCGCCAGGTGGTTCAGGTGGGTCTGGCAGGTGGTTTCGGTCTGTTGGGGTGTGCTTCCGGCATCTCCGGCACATGGTTCTGGCACGTCTGAGAGGTGGTCCCGGCCGGCCTGACAGGTGTTTCCGGAGTGTCCGCCAACTGGTTCTGGCGTAGCTGGCAGGTGATGTTGGCGTGACCGGCACGTGGTTCCAGCACGCCCGGCAGGTGATTCCAAGGGTTCACCAACTGGTTGCGGCGTAGCCTGCAGGTCATTTTGCAGTGTCCGGCAGGTGGCTGTGGCGTGTTGAGCAGGTGGTTCCGGCGTGCTCGGCAGGTGCTTCCGGTGTCATTGGCATGTGGTTCTGGCATGTCTGAGAGGTGGTTCCGGCATGCCCAGCATGTGATTCCGGAGTGTTCGCCAACTGGTTCTGGCGTAGCCGGCAGGTGATTTTGCATGTCCCGCGGTGGTTCCGGCGACTTGAGCCGGTGGTTCCAGCGTGTCCGGCTGGTGGTTCCGGTCTGTCCGGCAGATGGTTCTGGGGTGTCCCGCACGAGGTTCTGGCACGTATGAGAGGTTGTGTCGGCATGCCCTTCACGTGATTCCAGCTTGTCCACCAAGTGTTTCTGGTGTAGCGGGCAGGTGATTTTGGCGTGTCCGGCAGGTGGTTCCGGTCTGTCCGGCAGGTGGTTCTGGTCTGTCCTAGAGGTGGTTGTGGAGTGTCTGACGAGTGGTTCTGGCGTAGCCGGCACGTGATTTGGGCGTGTTCAGCAGGTGGTTCTGGGGAGTGGATAAGGTGGTTCTGGCATACTCGGCAGGTGGTACCGGCATGTCCGGAACATGGTTCTGGCAAGTCTGAGAGGTGGTTCCGGCATGCCCGACTGGTGATTCTGGAGTGTCCGGGATGTGGTTCTGGCACCTCTGAGAGGTGGCGCCGGCATGCCCGACAGGTGATTCCGGAGTGTCCGCCGAGTGGTTCTGGTGTACCCGGCAGGTGATTTTGGTGTGTCCAGCAGGTGGTTGTGGCGAGTCGAGCAGGTGGTTCCTGCGTGTTCGGCAGGTCCTTCCGGTGTCATTGGCATGTGGTTCTGACATGTCTGAGAGGTGGTTCCGGCATGCCCGGCAGGTGATTCCGGAGAGATCGCCAAGTGGTTCTGGCATAGCCGGCTGGTGATTTTGGCGTGTCATGTAGGTGGTTCCGGCGAGTCGAGCAGGTTGGTCCGGCGTGCTCGACAGGTGGTTCAGGCGGGTCTGGCAGGTGGTTTCGGTCTGTTGGGGTGTGCTTCCGGCATCTCCGTCACATGGTTCTGGCACATCTGAGAGGTGGTTCCGGCCGGACCGACAGGTGTTTCCGGAGTGTGCGCCAAGTGGTTCTGGCGTAGCTGACAGGTGATGTGGGTGTGACCGGCAGGTGGTTCCAGCCAGCCTGGCAGGTGATTCCGAAGTGTTCACAAAATGGTTGTTTCCGTAGCCGGCATTTGATTTTGGCATGTATGGCAGATGGTTCTGGCGAGTCAAGCAGGTGGTTCCGGTGTGCTCGGCAGGTGCTTCCGGTGCCATTGACATGTGGTTCTGGCATGTCTGAGAGGTGGTTCCGGCATGCCCGGCAGGTGCTTCCGGTGTCATTGGCATGTGTTTCTGGCATGTCTGAGAGGTGGTTGCGGCATGCCCGGCAGGTGCTTCCGGAGTTTTCGCCAAGTGGTTGTGGCGTAGCCGGCAGGTGGTTTTGGCGTGTCCAGCAGGTAATTCTGGGCAGTGGATCAGGTGGTTCCGACATACACTGCAGGTGGTTCTGGCGTTTCCGGCACATGGTTCTCTGCACGTCTGAGAGGTGGTTCCGGCATGCCCGGCAGGTGATTCCGGAGTGTTCGCCAAGTGGTTCTGGCGTAGCCGGCAGGTGATTTTGCATGTTCGGCAGGTGGAACCGGTGAGTCAAGCAGGTGGTTCCGGCAAGTGTTTCCTGTCTTTCCGGTCTGTCCAGCAGATGGTTCCGGGCTGTCTGGCACGTGCTTCTGGCACTTCTGAGAGGTTCTGCTGGCCTGCGCTGCAGGTGATTCTGGAGTGTCCGCCAAGTGGTTCTGGCATAGCCGGCATATGATTTTGGCCTGTCAGGCAGTTGGTTCCGGCATGTCCAGCATGTGGTTCTTGGGAGTGGATCAGGTGGTTCCGGCATACTCGGCAGGTGGTACCGCGCGTCCGGAACATGGTTCTGGCAGGTCTGAGAGGTGGTTCTGGCATGCCCGGCAGGTGATTCTGGAGTGTCCGACAAGTGGTTGTCACGGAGCCGGCTGGTGATTTTGGCGTGTCCGGCAGGTGGTTCTGGCGAGTCAAGCAGGTGGTCCGGGCGTGTCCGGCAGGTGGTTCTGGTCTGTCCTTGATGTGGTTCCGGGTTGTCTGCCGAGTGGTTCTGGCGTAGCTGGCAGGTGATTTTGATGTTTCCAGCAGGTGGTTTTGGGGAGTGGATCATGAGGTTCCGGCATACTCGGCAGGTTGTTCCGGCGTGTCCGGCACATGGCTCTGGCACGTCTGAGAGCTGGTTACGGCATGACCGGCAGGTGATCCCGGAGAGTCCACCAGGTGGTTCTGGCGTACCCCGCAGGTGTTTCTGGTGTGTCCGGCAGGTGGCTCTGGTGAGTCGAGCAGGTGGTTCCGGTGTGCTCGGCAGGTGGTTCAGGCAGGTCTGGCAGGTGTTTGCAGTCTGTCCATGACGTGGTTCCGGCATGCCCGCAAGGTGATTCTGGAGTGTCAACAAGTGGTTTTGGCGTAGCCGGCATATGATTTTGGCCTGTCAGGCAGGTGGTTCCGGCATGGTCAGCAGGTGGTTCCGGCGAGCTCGGCATGTGCTTCCGTTCTCTCCTACACATGGCTGTGGAACGTCTGAGAGATGGTTCCGCCATGCCCGGCAGGTGATTCCAGAATGTCTGCCGAGTGGTTCTGGCGTAGCCGGCAGGTGACTTTGGCGTGTCCAGCAGGTGGTTCTGGGGAGTGGATCAGGTGGTTCCGGCATACTTGGCAGGTGGTACCGGCGTGTCCGGAATATGGTTCTGGCAAGTCTGAGAGGTGGTTCCGGCATGCCCGACAGGTGATTCCGGAGTGTCCGCCAAGTGGTGCTGTTGTACCTGGCAGGTGATTTTGGCGTTTCCGGGATGTGTTTCTTGCGAGTCGAGCAGGTGGCTCAGGCATGCGCAGGAGGTGCTTCCAGCGTGTCCGGCACATGGTTCTGGTGTGTCTGAGAGCTGGTTCTGTCATGTCCGGCAGATGATTCCGGAGTGTCCACGAAGTGGTTGTCGCATACCCGGCAGGTGATTTTGGCGTGTCAGGTATGTGGTTCCCGCGAGTCGAGGAGGTGGTTCCGGCGTGCTCGCCAGGTGGTTCAGGTGGGTCTGGCAGGTGGTTTCGGTCTGTTGGGGTGTGCTTCCGGCATCTCCGGCACATGGTTCTGGCACGTCTGAGAGGTGGTCCCGGCCGGCCTGACAGGTGTTTCCGGAGTGTCCGCCAACTGGTTCTGGCGTAGCTGGCAGGTGATGTTGGCGTGACCGGCACGTGGTTCCAGCACGCCCGGCAGGTGATTCCAAGGGTTCACCAACTGGTTGCGGCGTAGCCTGCAGGTCATTTTGCAGTGTCCGGCAGGTGGCTGTGGCGTGTTGAGCAGGTGGTTCCGGCGTGCTCGGCAGGTGCTTCCGGTGTCATTGGCATGTGGTTCTGGCATGTCTGAGAGGTGGTTCCGGCATGCCCAGCATGTGATTCCGGAGTGTTCGCCAACTGGTTCTGGCGTAGCCGGCAGGTGATTTTGCATGTCCCGCGGTGGTTCCGGCGACTTGAGCCGGTGGTTCCAGCGTGTCCGGCTGGTGGTTCCGGTCTGTCCGGCAGATGGTTCTGGGGTGTCCCGCACGAGGTTCTGGCACGTATGAGAGGTTGTGTCGGCATGCCCTTCACGTGCTTCCAGCTTGTCCACCAAGTGTTTCTGGTGTAGCGGGCAGGTGATTTTGGCGTGTCCGGCAGGTGGTTCCGGTCTGTCCGGCAGGTGGTTCTGGTCTGTCCTAGAGGTGGTTGTGGAGTGTCTGACGAGTGGTTCTGGCGTAGCCGGCACGTGATTTGGGCGTGTTCAGCAGGTGGTTCTGGGGAGTGGATAAGGTGGTTCTGGCATACTCGGCAGGTGGTACCGGCATGTCCGGAACATGGTTCTGGCAAGTCTGAGAGGTGGTTCCGGCATGCCCGACTGGTGATTCTGGAGTGTCCGGGATGTGGTTCTGGCACCTCTGAGAGGTGGCTCCGGCATGCCCGACAGGTGATTCCGGAGTGTCCGCCGAGTGGTTCTGGTGTACCCGGCAGGTGATTTTGGTGTGTCCAGCAGGTGGTTGTGGCGAGTCGAGCAGGTGGTTCCTGCGTGTTCGGCAGGTCCTTCCGGTGTCATTGGCATGTGGTTCTGACATGTCTGAGAGGTGGTTCCGGCATGCCCGGCAGGTGATTCCGGAGAGATCGCCAAGTGGTTCTGGCATAGCCGGCTGGTGATTTTGGCGTGTCATGTAGGTGGTTCCGGCGAGTCGAGCAGGTTGGTCCGGCGTGCTCGACAGGTGGTTCAGGCGGGTCTGGCAGGTGGTTTCGGTCTGTTGGGGTGTGCTTCCGGCATCTCCGTCACATGGTTCTGGCACATCTGAGAGGTGGTTCCGGCCGGACCGACAGGTGTTTCCGGAGTGTGCGCCAAGTGGTTCTGGCGTAGCTGACAGGTGATGTGGGTGTGACCGGCAGGTGGTTCCAGCCAGCCTGGCAGGTGATTCCGAAGTGTTCACAAAATGGTTGTTTCCGTAGCCGGCATTTGATTTTGGCATGTATGGCAGATGGTTCTGGCGAGTCAAGCAGGTGGTTCCGGTGTGCTCGGCAGGTGCTTCCGGTGCCATTGACATGTGGTTCTGGCATGTCTGAGAGGTGCTTCCGGCATGCCCGGCAGGTGATTCCGGAGTGATCGCCAAGTGTTTCTGGCGTAGCCGGCAGGTGATTTTGCATGTCCGGCGGTGGTTCCGGCGAGTGGAGACGGTAGTTCCGGCGTGTCCGGCAGGTGGTTCCGGTCTGTCCTGGAGGTGTTTCCGGAGTGTCTGCCGAGTGGTTCTGGCGTAGCCGGCAGGTGATATTGGCATGTCCAGCAGGTGGTTCTGGGGAGTAGATCAGGTGGTTCCAGCATACTCGGCAGGTGGTACTGGCGTGTCCGGAACATGGTTCTGGCACATCTGAGAGGTTGTGTCGGCATGCCCTTCGCATGATTCCGGCTTGTCCGCCAAGTGGTTCTGGTGTAGCAGGCAGGTGATTTTGGCGTGTCCGGCAGGTGGGATCAGTGAGTCAAGCAGGTGGTTCCGGCGAGTGTTTCCTGTGTTTCTGGTCAGTCCGGGAGAATGTTCCGGTCTGTCCGGCACGTGCTTCTGGCACTTCTGAGAGGTTCTGCTGGCATGCCCGGCAGGTTATTCTGGAGTGTCCGCCAAGTGGTTCTGGCGTACCTGGCTGGTGATTTTGGCATGTCCGGCAGGTGTTTCTTGCGAATCGACCAGGTGGCTGAGGCATGCTCAGCAGGTGCTTCCGGCGTGTCCGGCACGTGGTTCTGGTGTGTGTGAGAGCTGTTTCTGGCATGTCCGGCAGATGATTCTGGAGTGTCCACCAAGTGGTTCTGACATAGCCAGCAGGGGATTTTGGCGTGTCAGGTAGGTGGTTCCAGTGAGTCGAGCAGGTGGTTCCGGCGTGCTCGGCAGGTGGTTCAGGCGGGTCTGGCAGTTGGTTTCTGTCTGTTCGGGGTGTGGTTCCGGCATCTCAGGCACATGGTTCTGGCACGTCTGAGAGGTCGTTCCGGCCAGCCCGACAGGTGTTTCTGGAGTGTCCGCCAAGTGATTCTGGCGTAGCTGGCAGGTGATGTGGGCGTGATCTGCAGGTGGTTCCAGCAAGCCCGGCAGGTGATTCCAAAGTGTTCACCAAGTGATTGTGCCGTAGCCGGCAAATGATTTTGGCATGTCCGGCGGGTGGTTCTGGCGAGTTGAGCAGGTGGTTCCGGCATTCTCGGCAGGTGCTTCCGGTGTCATTGGCATGTGGTTCTGGCATGTCTGAGAGGTGGTGCTGGCATGCCCGGCAGGTGATTCCGGAGTGTCCGACAAGTGGTTGTGGTGGAGCCGGCTGGTGATTTTGGCGTGTCCGGCAGGTGGTTCTGGCGAGTCAAGCAGGTGGTCCGGGCGTGTCCAGCAGGTGGTTCTGTTCTGTCCTGGAGGTGGTTCCGGAGTGTCTGCCGAGTGGTTCTGGCGTAGCTGGCAGGTGATTTTGGCATTTCCAGCAGTTGGTTTTGGGGAGTGGATCAGGAGGTTCCGGCACACTCGGCATGTTGTTCCGGCGTGTCCGGCACATGGCTCTGGCACGTCTGAGAGCTGGTTACGGCATGACCGGCAGGTGATCCCGGAGAGTCCTCCAAGTGGTTCTGGCGTACCCCGCAGGTGTTTCTGGTGTGTCCGACAGGTGGCTCTGGTGAGTCGAGCAGGTGGTTCCGGTGTGCTCGGCAGGTGGTTCAGGCAGGTCTGGCAGGTGTTTGCAGTCTGTCCATGACGTGGTTCCGGCATGCCCGCAAGGTGATTCTGGAGTGTCAGCAAGTGGTTTGGGCTTAGCCGGCATATGATTTTGGCCTGTCAGGCAGGTGGTTCCGGCATGGTCAGCAGGTGGTTCCGGCGAGCTCGGCATGTGCTTCCGTTCTCTCTGGCACATGGTTGTGGCACCTCTGAGAGATGGTTCCGGGATGCCCGGCAGGTGATTCCGGAGTCTCCGGCATGTGGTTATGGCACCTCTGAGAGGTGGTTCCGCCATGCCCGGCAGGTGATTCCAGAATGTCTGCCGAGTGGTTCTGGCGTAGCCGGCAGGTGACTTTGGCATGTCCAGCAGGTGGTTCTGGGGAGTGGATCAGGTGGTTCCGGCATACTCGGCAGGTGGTACCAGCGTGTCCGGAACATGGTTCTGGCAAGTCTGAGAGGTGGTTCCAGCATGCCCGACAGGTGATTCCGGAGTGTCTGGGATGTGGTTTTGGCACCCCTGAGAGGTGGTTCCGGCATGCCCGAAAGGTGATTCCGGAGTGTCCGCCGAGTGGTTCTGGCCTACCTGGCAGGTGATGTTGGTGTGACCGGCAGGTGGTTCCATCCAGCCCGGCAGGTGATTCCGAAGTGTTCACCAACTGGTTGTGGTGTAGCCGGCAGGTGATTTTGGCATGTCCGGCAGGTGGTTCTGCCAAGTCGAGCAGGTGGTTCCGGCGTGCATGGCAGGTGGTTCCGGTGTGTCCGGCAGGTGGTTCTGGGGTGTACGGCACGAGGTTCTGGCACTTCTGAGAGGTTGTGTCGGCATGCCCTTCACGTGATTCCAGCTTGTCCGCCAAGTGGTTCTGGTGTAGCAGGCAGGTGATTTTGGCCTGTCCGGCAGGTGGAACCGGTGAGTCAAGCAGGTGGTTCTGGCGAGTGTTTCCCGTGGTTCCGGTCTGTGTGGGAGTTGGTTCCGGCCTGTCCGGCATGTGCTTCTGTCACTTCTGAGAGGTTCTGCTGGAATGCCCGGCAGGTGATTCTGGAGTGTCCACCAAGTGGTTCTGGCGTAGCCGGCAGGTGATTTTGGCGTGTCTGGCAGGTGGTTCTGTGGAGTGGATCATGAACTACAGGCATTCTCGGCAGGTGCTTCCGCCGTCTCTGGCATGTGTTTGTGGCACCTCTGACAGGTGGTTCCAGCATGCCCGGCAGGTGATTCCTGAGTGTCCGCCAAGTGGTTCTGGCGTGGCTGGCAGGTGATGTTGGCGTGACCGGCAGGTGATTCCGAAGTTTTCACCAATTGGTTGTGTGGTAGCCAGCAGGTGATTTTGGCGTGTCCTGCAGGTGACTCTGGTGAGTCGAGCAGGTGGTTCCGGCAAGCTCGGCAGGTGGTTCTGTCAGGTTCAGCAGGTGTTTGCAGTCTGTCCATGACATGGTTCTGGCATGCGCACAAGGTGATTCTGGAGTGTCCACCAAGTGGTTTGGGCATAGCCGACATATGATTTTGGCCTGTCACGCAGGTGGTTCTGGCATGTCCAGCAGGTGGTTCCGGCGAATAGCCGGCAGGTGATTTTGGCGTGTCCGGCTGGTGGTTCTGGCAAGTCAAGCAGGTGGTGCCGGTGTGTCCGGCAGGTGGTTCCGGTCTGTCCTCGAGGTGGTTCCGGAGTGTCTGCCGAGCGGTTCTGGTGTAGCCAGCAGGTGTTTTTGGTGTGTCCGGCAGGTGGCTCTGGTGAGTCGAGCAGGTGGTTCCAGCGTGCTCTTCAGGTGCTTCCGGTGCCATTGACATGTGGTTCTGGCATGTCTGAGAGGTGGTTCCGGCATGCCCGACAGGTGATTCCGGAGTGTCCGCCAAGTGTTTCTGGCGTACCCGGCAGGTGATTTTGGCGTGCCCGGCAGGTGGTTCTGGCAAGTCAAGCAGGTGGTTCCTGTGTGCTTGGCAGGTGCTTACAGTGTCATTGGCATGTGGTTCTGGCCTGTGTGAGAGGTGGTTCCGGCATGCCAGACAGGTGATTCCGGAGTGTTCGCCAAGTGGTTCTGGCGTAGCCAGCAGGTGATTTTGGCGTGTCCATCAGGTGGTTCTGGTGAGTGGATCAGGTGGTTCCGGCATACTCGGCAGGTTGTACCGGCGTGTCCGGAACATGGTGCTGGCAAGTCTGAGAGGTGGTTCCGGCATGCCGGACAGGTGATTCCGGAGTGTCCGCTAAGTGGTTCTGGCATACCCGGCAGGTGATTTTGGCATGTCCAGCAGGTGTTTCTGGTGAGTAGAGCAGGTGTCTCTGGCAAGCTCGGCGGGTGCTTCTGGCGTCTCCGGCACGTGGTTCTGGTGTGTCTGCGAGCTGGTTCCGGCATGTCCAGCAGATGATTCCGGAGTGTCCGCCAAGTGGTTCTAGCGTACCCGGCAGGTGGTTTTGGCATGTCAGGTAGGTGGTCCAGCGAGTCCAGCAGGTGGTTCCAGCGTGCTAGGCAGGTCGTTCAAGCGGATCTGGCAGGTGGCTCCGTCTGTTCGGGGTGTGGTTCCGGCATCTCATGCACATGGTTCTGGCACGTCTGAGATGTGGTTCCGGCCGGCCCGACAGGTGTTTCTGCAGTGTCCACCAAGTGGTTGTGGCGTAGTTGGCAGGTGATTTTGGCATGACCGGCAGGTGGTTCCAGCAAGCCCGGCAGGTGATTGGGAAGTGTTCACCAACTGGTTGTGGCGTAGCCGGCAGGTGATTTTTGCGTGTCCGGCAGGTGGTTCTGGCGAGTCGAGCAGGTGGTTCTGGCCTGCTCGGCAGGTGCTTCCGACATCTCCGGCACGTGTTTCTGGCACATGTGACACGTGGTTCCGGCATGCCCGGCAGTTGATTCCGTAGTGTCCGACATGTGGTTCTGGCACTTCTGAGAGGTGGTTCCGGCATGCCCTGCAGGTGATTCTAGAGTGTCTGGCAAGTGGTTCTGGCATTGCCAGCTGGTGCTGTTGGCGTGTCCAGCAGGTGGCTCCAGCGAGTCGACTAGGTTTTTCCGGCGTGCTCAGCAGGTGGTTCAGGCGGGTCCGGGATGTGGTTCCGGTCTGTCCTGTAGGTCGTTCCGGCCTGTCCGGCACGTGCTTCCGGCACGTCTGATAAGTGGTTCTGGCATGCACGGTAGGTGATTCCGGACTGTCTGCCAGGTGGTTCCTGTATAGACAGCTGTTGAGTGTGGCCGGTCCGGCAGGTGGTACAGGTGAGTCGAGCAGGTGGCTCCGGCATGTCTGGCAGGTGGTTCCATTCTGCCCGATAGTTCGTTCCGGCATGTCCGGCACGTGCTTCTGGCACGTCTGAGAGGTGGTTCTTGCATGCCAGGCAGGTGATACCGGAGTGTCGGGTAAGTGGTTCTGGTGTAGCCCCAGTTCCTTTTGGCATGTCTGGCACATGGTTCCTGCAAGTAGAGCAGGTGGTTCCGGCGTGCTCGGCAGCTGGTTCCGGCATGTCTGGCAGGTGGGTCCAGTCTGTCTGGTAGGTGTTTCCAGTGCGTCCGGCACCTGCTTCCAGCATGTCTGAGAGGTGATTCCGGCATGCGAGGCAGGTGATTCCTGAGTGTCCGCCAGCTGGTTCTGGCGTACGCGGCAGGTAATTTTGGTTTGTCCGGCAGGTGTTTCTCGCGAGTCGAGCAGGTTGCTCCGGCATGCTCGGCAGGTGCTTCTGGCATCTCTGGCACATGGTTCTGGTGTGTGAGAGCTGGTTCCGGCATGTCCAGCAGATGATTCCGGAGTGTCCGCCAAGTGGTTCTGGCATAGCCGGCAGGTGATTTTGGCATGTCAGGTAGGTGGTTCCGCCGAGTCGAGCCGGTGGATCCGGCATGCTCGGCAGGTGGTTCCAGTCTGTCTGGTAGGTGTTTCTGGCGTGTCCGGAACGTGCTTCTGGCATGTCTGAGAGGTGGTTCCGGCATGCGCGGCAGGTGATTTTGGCGTGTCTGGCAGGTGTTTCTGGCGAGTCGAGCAGGTTGCTGCGGCATGCTCAGCAGGTGCTTCCGGCGTCTCCGGCACATGGTTCTGGTGTGTCTGAGACCTGGTTCCCGCATGTCCGGCAGCTGATCCCGGAGAGTCCTCCAAGTTGTTCTGGCATAGCCCGCAGGTGATTTTGGCATGTCCGGCAGGTGGTTCCGGCGTGCTCGGCAGGTGGTTCAGGCATGTCCGGCAGGTGGTGCCGGTCTGTCCGGGAGGTGGTTCTGGCGTGTAAGGCATGTGGTTCTGGCACGTAGGAGAAGTGGTTCTGTCATGCCCAGCATGTGATTCCAGAGAGTCCGCCAAGTGGTTCTGGCGTAACCTGCAGGTGATTTTGGCGTGTCCAACAAGTGGTTCAGGCGAGTTGAGCAGGTGGTCCCGTCTGCGCGGGAGGTGCTTCCGGTGTCTTTGGCACATGGTTTGGCCTGTCTGAGAGGTGGTTCCGGCATGCCCGGCAGGTGATTCCGGAGTATCCAACAAGTGGTTCTGGCATAGCCGGCTGGTGATTTGGGCGTGTTGGGCTGGTGCTTCCAGCAAGTCGAGCTTGTGGTTCTGGCGTGCTCAGCAGGTGGTTCAGGCGTTTTTGGCAGGTGGTTCCAGTCTTTCCTATAGGTGTTTTCGGCGTGTCCTGCACATGGTTCTGCCATGTCTGAGAGTTGGCTCTGGCATGCCCGGCAGGGGATCCCAGACTGTCCCCAACGTGGTTCTGGCGTAGCTGGCAGGTGATTTTGGCACGTCCAGCAGGTGGTTCCGGTGATTCGAGCAGGTGGTCCCGGCGAGCTGGGCTGGTCGTTCATGTGTGTCTGGCAGGTTATTCCTGTCTGTCCGGGAGGTGGTTCCGGGGGGTACAGCAGGTGGTTCTGGCCTGTCCGGCAGGTGGTTATGGGGTGTCTGCCAAGTAGTTTGGCATAGCCAGCAGGTGATTTTGGCGTGTCCGGCAGGTGATGTTGGCGTGTCCGGCAGGTGTTTCTGGCGAGCTGTTCAGGTGGTTCCGGCGTTCTCGGCAGGTGATTCTGGCATTTCCCGCAGGTGGTTTCGGCCTGTCCGGCAGTGAGTTACTGCGTGTGCCACACGTGGTTCTAGTACGTCTGAGAGGTGGTTCCCGCATGCCCAGCAGGTGATTCCGGACTGTCCGCCACATGGTTCTGGCACATCGGAGAGGTGCTTCCCGCATGCCCGGAAGGTGATTCTGGAGTGTCCACCAAGTGGTTTTGGCATAGCTGGCACGTGATTTTGGCGTGTCAGGCAGGTGGTGCTGGCGTGTCCAGCAGGTGGTTCCGGCGAGCTTGGCAGGTGCCTCCTGTCTCTCCGGCACGTGGTTGTGGCACGTCAGAGGGGTGGTTGTGGCATGACCGGCAGGTGATTCCGGAGTCTGCGGCATGTGGTTCTGGCACGTCTGAGAGGTTGTTCTGGCATGCCCGGCAGGTGATTCCGGAGTCTGCGGCATGTGGTTCTGGCACGTCTGAGAGGTGGTTCCAGCATGCCCTGCAGGTGATTCCAGAGTGTCTGGCAAGTGCTTCTGGCATAGCCGGCTGGTGATTTTGGCGTGTCCAGCAGGTGGCTCCAGCGAGTCGAGCAGGTTTTTTCGGCGTGCTCAGCAGGTGGTTCAGGCGGGTCAGGCAGGTGGTTCCGGTCTGTCCAGTAGGTGGTTCCGGTGTGTCCAGCATGTGCTTCAGGCACGTCTGATAGGTGGTTCCGGCATGCCCGGCGGGTGATTCCATAGAGTCCTCCACGTGGTTCTGGCCTAGCCAGCAGGTGATTCTGGTGTCTCCGGCAGTTGGTACTGGCGAGTCGAGTAGGAGGTTCCGGCGTGCTCAGAAGGTGCATCCGGTGTCTGTTTCACGTGGTTCTGGCACGTCTGAGAGGTAGTTCCGGAATGCCCAACAGGTGATTCCGGAGTGTCCGGCAAGTGATTCTGGCGTACCAGGAGGTGTTTTTGGTGTGTCCGGCAGGTGGTTCTGGCGTGTCGAGCAGGTGTTTCCAGCGTGCTCGGCAGGTGGTTCAGGCAGGTCCGGCAGGTGTTTGCAGTCTGTCCATGACGTGGTTCCGGCATGCCCGGAAGTTGATTCTGGAGTGTCCACCAAGTGGTTTGGTGTCGCCGGAACGTGATTTTGGCATGTCAGGCAGGTGCTTCCGGTCTCTCCAGCACGTGGTTGTGGCACGTCTCACAGGTGGTTCCGGCATGCCCGGCAGGTGATTCCGTAGTGTCCAACATGTGGTTCTGGCACTTCTGAGAGGTGGTTCTGGCATGCCCTGCAGGTGATTCCAGAGTGTCCAACAAGTGGTTCTGGCGCAGCCCGCAGGTGATTTTGGTGTGTCCGTTAGGGGGGTCCTGCGAGTCGAGCCAGTGGTTCCGGCATGCTCGGCTCTTGGTTCAGGGGTGTCCTGCAGGTGGCTCCAGTCTGTCCAGGACATGGTTCCTGCGTGTCCGGCACGTGGTTCTGGTACGTCTGAGATGCGGTTCCGGCATGGCTGGCAGGTGATTTCGGAGTATCTGCCATGTTGTTCTGGCATAGCCAGCAGGTGATTATGGCGTGTCCGGCACATGGTTCCAACGAGTTGAGCAGGTTATTCCGGTGTGCTCGGCATGTGCTTCTGGTGTTTTTGGGGGGTGGTTCCGGCGTGTCAGGAATGTGGTTGCAGCAAGTTTGAGAGGTGGTTCCTGCATGCCCGCAGGAGATCCCAGAGTGTCCACCAAGTGGTTCTGGTGGAGCCGGTAGGTGATTTTGGCATGTCCAGCACGTGGGTCCTGTGTGTCGAGCAGGTGGTTCCTGCATGCTCGGCAAGTGGTTCCGGCATGTCCGGCAGGTGCTTCTGGTCTGTCCGGGAGCTGGTTCCAGCATGGCTGGCACGTGGTTCTGGCACGTCTGTGAGGTGCTTCGGGCGTGCCCAGCAGGTGATTCCTCGGTGTCCGCTAAGTGGTTCTGGCATCACCGGCAGGTAATTTTGGTGTGTCCAGGAGGTCTTTCCTGCTTTTTGGGCTCGTGGCTCTGGCTTGTAAGACAGGTACTTGTGGCATTTCTGGCCCCCGTTCTTACATACTCCTCAGCTGGTTTCAGTGTTTCTGGCACCTGTTTGCAGCATATCCAACAGGTGTTTACAATGTGTCTGGCATGTCATTGTGCTGTGTTTGGAATCTGGTTCTGTCATGTCATTGTGTGCGGCTGGCATGTTGAAGAGATGGCTCTGCAGTGTCAGAATCGTTGTTCCACTGTGTCCGGCAGGTGGTTACAGGTGGTTCTGGCATGCAACGTGGGTGCTTCTGGTATGCCTGTTGGGTCATACTGGCATGAATGTGTGGGTCTTTGAGAGTGAGCGGAGGTTGTTTTTGGCATGTCTCCCCGGGTTTTCTGGCACATAAGGGGCATGATTCCTTTTTATACATCAGGTGAGTTTGTTTTCAGCTTCCTAAAGAGATGGAAGAAAGATGGTCTGTGGCTTGTGGCCCCTTGAGGAGTGGAAACAATGCATTGTGCATTTCACGTCTAGAGCAATGGAGGGCATGGCTGAGAGCCAAGGGGGCTTTCTGCCATTTGTGCTTTCTGATACCCTTCAGGGGTGGTGCCACTGCCTTGTGCCTCCTACCTCTAGAGGAATAGAGGGCACGACCGAGAGTAAAGGGCCTGTCTGACATTGCTGGTTTCTGTCACTGCCCCAACCATTGCTCAAGGGCGGTTGGTTAAAAGCCTATTGTCTGTCTCCTCCTCAGAATATGGAAGCACAATCATCCAGGCCTCCTCCCTATTGCTCAACCGGAAGATGTAGGCATTTCCTCTGAGCTGAGTTGGCAAGGTGGAATAGCGGCAGAAGCAGAAGTCCTTAGCGGTGAGTTAAGCGCTGGGAATAAATGGCCTTTGAGCAGCCTTTGTATGAGAGTTTCCTGGTATGATGTAATAGGACAGTGGAAAGCGAGTTGTTCGTCAGCTTCCTAAAGAATTGGAGGCAAGACAGTTTATGGCTTGTTTCCCATTGAAGGTTGGAGGCAGTGCTTTGTGCCTTCCACCTGCAGAGCAATGGACGGCATGGCTTAGACCAAGGGGGCTTTCTGCTATAGGTGCTTTCTGATCCCCTTCAGGGGTGGTGCCAGTGCCTTGTGCCTCCTGCCTCTAGAGGAATGGAGGGCACGGCCCAGAGTAAAGGGCCTTTCTGACATTGGTGCTTTTTCACACGCCCCCAACCATTGCTCAAGAGCGGTTGGTTAAAAGCTTATTGTCTGTCCCCAGCATGTGGAACCACAATCATCCGGGCCTCATCCCCATTGCTCAAGGGGAAGATGTAGGCATTTCGTCTGAGCCAGTTTGGCAAGGTGGAAATTTGGCTGAATCGGATGTTGCAGATTGGTGATTTAAGGGCTGAAAAGACACGAAGTTAAGTTGTCTTTGTATGAGATGCTCCCAGGATGCTGTAAGAGCACTGTGGAATGCGAGTGCTTTCCCAGCTTCCTAAAGAGCTGGAAGCAGGACAGTTTATGGCTTGTCTTAAATTGAAGGATGGAGGCAGTGCTTTGTGCCTTCCACCTCTAGAGCAACGGAGGGCACGGCTGCGATCAAAGGGCCCTTTCTGACATAGGTGCATTCTGACACTCTCTGCACCAATGCACAATTGCGGTTTGTAAAAAGCCTATTGTCTGCTCTTGCTAAACATGTGGAGGCACAATCATCTGGGCCTTTTGCCCGTTGCTGAAGGGGAATATGTAGGCATTTCGTCTGAGCCTGGTTGGCAAGGTGGAAATCTGGCAGAAGCAGAAGTTCTAATTTGGCGAGTTAAGTGCTGAAAAGAAACGGCTTATCAGCTGTCTTTGTATGAGATGTTGCCAGGACACAGAAAGAGCACTGTTGAAAGTGAGTTCTTTCTCAGCTTCGTAAAGAGATGGAAGGAAGATGGTCTGTGGCTTGTCGCCCCTTGAGGGGTGGAGCCAGTGCATTGTGCATTCCACGTCTAGTGCTTTGGAGGGCAGAGCTGAGAGCAAAGGGGTCTTTCTGACATAGCTGCTTTCCGACACTCTCTCCACCAGTGCACAATGGTGGTACGAAAAAGGTGTACACTCTATCACCTCCTAAGCAGGTGGACGGGCAATCATTTGGGACTCAGCCCAATTGCTTCAGGGGAAGATGTAGGCATTTCATCTGAGCTAGGTTGGGAAGGTGTAATTGCGGCAAAAGCAGAAGTCCTAAAGCGGCGAGTTAAGCGCTGGGAAGAAATGGCGTTTGAGCTGCCTTTGTATGAGAGTTTCCTCGTATGCTGTACAGCACTTTGGAAAGCGAGTTCTTTCTCAGCTTCCTAAAGAGCTGGAAGCAAGACAGTTTATGGCTTGTCTCCCATTGAAGGATGGAGGCAGTGCTTTGCGCCTTCCACCTCTACAGCAATGGAGGGCACGGCTGAGAGTAAAGGGGTCTTTCTGCCTTTGGTGCTTTCTGACACTCTCCCAACCATTGCACTTGGTGGTTAGTTAAAAGCCTATTGTCTCTCTCCTCCTCAGCATGTGGAACCACAATCATCCGGGCCTTGTCACCATTGCTCAAGAGGAAGATGTAGGCATTTCGTCTGTGCCGGGTTGGCAAGGTGGAAATGCGCAGGATGCAAATGCGAGTGAAGTGCTGAAAAGAAATAGCGTTCTTCCTCCTTTGTGTGAGATTTTCCCTGAATGCTCTAAGAGCACTGTGGAAAGGGAGTTTTTTCTCAGCTTCCTAAAGAGCTGGAAGCAGGGCAAGAGGTGGTTTGTCTCCCATTGAGGGGTGGATCCAGAGCCAGTGCATTGTGCATTCCACCTCTAGAGCAAAGGAAGGCACAGCTGAGAGGAAAGGGGCCTTTCTGACATAGCTGCTTACCGACACTCTCTCCAGCAGTGCACAATGATGGTTGGAAAAAGGCGTGCAGTCTATTGCCTCCTAAGCACGTGGACGCTCAATCATATGGGACTCAGCACCGTTGCTTCAGGGGAAGATGTAGGCATTTCGTCTGAGCCGGGTTGGCAAGGTGGAATTGCGGCAGAAGCAGAAGTCCTAAAGCTGAGAGTTAAGGGCTGGGAAAAAATGGTGTTTCAGCTGCCTTTGTATGAGAGGTTACTGGTATGCTGTAACAGGACTGTGGAAAGCGAGTTTTTCGTCAGCTTCCTAAGGAGCTGGAGGCAAGACAGTTTATTGCTTGTCTGCCATTGAAGGATGGAGGCAGTGCTTTGTGCCTTCCACCTCTAGAGCAATGGAGGGCACGGCTGAGAGCAAAGGGCCCTTTCTGACATAGGCGCATTCTGACACTCTCTACACCAGTGCAGAATGGCAGTTTGTAAAAAGCCTATTGTCTGCTCCTGTTAAGCATGTGGAAGCACAATCATCTGGGCCTCGTCCCCGTTCCTGAATGAGTAGATGTAGGCATTTCATCTGAGCCGGGTTGGCAAGGTGGAAATGTGGCAGAAGCAGAAGTTCCAAATCGGCGAGTTAAGCTTGAAAAGAAATGGCATATCAGCTGCCTTTGTATGAGATGTTGCCAGGACACAGAAAGACCACTGGTGAAAGCGAGTTCTTTCTCAGCTTCCTAAAGAGATGGAAGGAAGATGGTCTGTGGCTTATCGCCCTGGGTGGGTGGAGCAAGTGCATTCTGCATTCCACGTCTACAGCAATGCTGGGCACGGCTGAGAGCAAAGGGGTCTTTCTGACATAGCTGCTTTCTGACACTGTCTCCAGCAGTGAACAATGGTGGTTGGAAAAAGGCGTACAGTCTATCGTTTGCTAAGCAGGTGGACGCTCAATCATTGGGGACTCAGCCCAGTTGCTTCAAGGGAAGATGTAGGCATTTCGTCTCAGCCTGGTTGGCAAGATGGAATTGAGGCAGAAGCAGAAGTCCTAAAGCGGCGAGTTAATTGCTGGGAAGAAAGGGCGTTTCATCTGCCTTTGTATGAGAATTTCCCCATATCCTGTAACAGCACTGTGGAAAGCGAGTTCTTTCTCAGCTTCCTAAAGAGCTGGAAGCAAGACAGTTTATGGCTTGTCTCCCATTGAAGGATGGACTCAGTGATTTGTGCCTTCCAGCTCTAGAGCAATGGAGGGCATGGGTGACAGCAAAGGGGTCTTTCTGACATAGCTGCTTTCTGACACTATATCCAGCAGTGCACAATGGTGGTTGGAAAAAGGCGTGCAGTCCATTGCCTCCTAAAAACGTGGACGCTCAATCATTTGGGAATCAGCCCAGTTGCGCCAGGGGAAGGTGTAGGCATTTCGTCTGAGCCTGGTTGGCAAGGTGGAATTGCGGCAGACGCAGAAGTCCTAAAGCTGCGAGTTAAGGGCTGGGACAAAATGGCGTTTGAGCTGTCTTTGTATGAGACGTTCCTGGTATGCTGTAACAGGACTGTGGAAAGCGAGTTGTTCGTCAGCTTCCTAAAGAGCTGGAGGCAAGACAGTTTATGGCTTGTCTCCCATTGAAGGATGGAGGCAGTGCTTTGTGCCTTCCACCTGCAGAGCAATGGAGGGCAGGCCTGAGAGCAAAGGGGGCTTTCTGCCATAGGTGCTTTCTGATGCCCTTCAGGGGTGGTGCCAGTGCATTGTGCCTCCTACCTCTAGAGGAATGGAGGGCACGGCTGAGAGTAAAGGGCCTTTCTGAAGTTGGTGCTTTCTGACACTCCCCCAACCATTGCTCAAGAGCGGTTGGTTAAAAGCCTATTGTCTGCTCCTGCTAAACATGTGGAAGCACAATCATCTGGGCATCGTCTCCATTGCTGAAAGGGAAGCTGTAGGCATTTCGTCTGAGCCGGGTTGGCAAGGTGGAAATCTGGCAGAAGCTGAAGTTCCAAATTGGCGAGCTAAGCGCTGAAAAGAAATGGCATATCAGCTGCCTTTGTATGAGATCTTGCCAGGACACAGAAAGAGCAGTGTTGAAAGCGATTTCTTTCTAGGATTCCTAAAGAGATGGAAGCAAGACGGTCTGTGGCTTGTCGCCTCTTGAGGGGTGGAGCCAGTGCATTGTGCATTCCACGTCTACAGCAATAGAGGGCACGGCTGCGAGCATAGGGATCTTTCTGACACTCTCTCCACCAGTGCACAATGGTGGTTGGAAAAAGTACAGTCTATAGCCTCCTAAGCACGTGGACGCTCAATCATTGGGACACAGCCCAATTGCTTCAGGGGAAGATGTAGTGATTTCGTCTGAACCGGGTTGACAAGGTGGAATTGCGGCAGAAGCAGAAGTCCTAACGTGGCGAGTTAAGTGCTGGGAAGAAATGGCGTTTGAGCTGCCTTTGTATGAGAGTTTCCTCGTATGCTGTAACATCACTGTGGAAAGCGAGTTCTTTCTCAGCTTCCTACAGAGCTGGAAGCAAGACATTTTATGGCTTGTCTCCCATTGAAGGATGGAGACAGTGCTTTGTGCCTTCCACCTCTAGAGCAATGGAGGGCACGGCTGAGAGTAAATTAAAGGGGTCTTTCTGCCATTGGTGCTTTCTGACACTCTCCCAACCATTGCACTTGGTGGTTAGTTAAAAGCCTATTGTCTGTCTCCACTTCAGCATGTGGAACCACAATCATCCGGGCCTGGTCCCCATTGCTCAAGGGGATGATGTAGGCATTTCGTCTGAGCCGGGTTGGCAAGGTGGAATTGTGGCAGAAGCAGAAGTTCTAAAGTGGCGAGGTAAGGTCTGGCAAGAAAGGCCGTTTGACCTTCATTTCTATGACAGTTTCCCCATAGGTTTTTCCCGATAGCCGAGCAGGTGTTTCTGGCATTCTCGGCAGGAGGTTCGGGCATGTCCGGCAGGTGGTTCCAGTCTGTCCAGTATGTGGTTCCGGCGTGTCTGGCACGTGCTTCTGGTACGTCTCAGAGGTGGTTCCGGCATGCCCGGCCGGTGATCCCGGAGAGTCCACCAAGTGATTCTGGCGTAACCGGCAGGTGATTCCGGAAAGTCCGGCAAGTGGTTTTGGCATAGCCAGCAGGTGATTTTTGCGTGTCCGGCAGGTGGGTCCTGCGAGTCGAGCAGGTGGTTCCTGCATGCTCGGCAGGTGGTTCAGGCGTGTCCAGCATGTGGTTCCATTGTGTCCGGTAGGTGGTTCCAGCGTGTCCGGCACGTGGTTCTGGCACGTCTGAGAGGTGGTTCCGGCATGCCCGGCAGGTGATTCCGGAGTGACTGCCAAGTTGTTGTGGCGTAGCCGGCAGGTGATTTTGGCATGTCCAGCAGGTGGTTCTGGTGAGTGGATCAGGTGGTTCTGGCATACTTGGCAGGTGGTTCCGGCCTGTCCGGCACATGGTTCTGGCACGTCTGAGAGGTGGTTCTGGCATGCCTGGCAGGTGATCCTGGAGAGTCTTCCACGTAGTTCTGGCAGAGCCCGCAGGTGTTTTTGGTGTTTCCAACAGGTGGTTCTGTTGAGTCGAGCAGGTGGTTCCGGCGTGCTCAGCATGTGGTTCAGCCGCGTCCGTCATGTGTTTCCATTCTGTCTGTTAGGTGCTTATGGCGTGTCCGGCACGTGATTCTGGCACGTCTGAGAGGTGGTTCTGGCAAGCCCTGCTGGTGATTCCGGAGTGTCCAACAAGTGGTTCTGGCATAGCCGGCTGGTGATTTTGTGTGTCCAGTATGTGGCTCTGGCGAGTCAAGCAGGTGGTTTCGGCGTGCTCGGCAGGTCGTTCAGGAGGGTCCGACACGTTGTTCCGGTCTCTCCAGCATGTGGTTCCGGCGTGTCAGGCGCATGGTTCCGGCACGTCTGAGAGGTGGTTTGGGCATGCCCACCAGGTGATCTCGGAGAGTCCAAGTGGTTCTGGCGTAGCCAGCAGGTGATTTTGGTATGTCAGGTAGGTGGTTCTGGTGGTTTGAGCAGGTGGTTCTGCCGTGCTTGGCGGGTGGTTCAGGCGGGTCCGGCAGGTGGTTCCGGTCTGTCGGGAGGTGGTTCCGGCGTGTCCGGCATGTGGTTCCAGCACTTCTGAGCGGTTGTTCCAGCATGCCCGGCAGGTGATTCCAGAGAGTCCGCCAAGTGGTTGTGGTGTAGCCAGCATGTGATTTGGACGTGTCCGGCAACTGCTTCCAGCAAGTTGAGCAGGTGGCTCTGGCGTGCTTTGCAAGTGCTCCCGGTATCTTTGGCATGTGGTGCTGTCATGTCTGAGAGCTGGTTCTGGCATGCCCGGCAGGTGATTCCAGAGTGTCTGCCAAGTGGTTCTGGCATAGCCGGCAGGTGATTTTGGCGTGTCTGGCAGGTTTGTCCGGCGAGTCGAGCAGGCAGTTCCAGCGTGTCTGGTAGGTGGTTCTGGTCTGCCCCAGAGCTGATTCTGGAGTGTCCTGCAAGTGGTTCTGGTGTAGCCAGGAGGTGATTTTGCTCTGTCCGGCAGGTGGTTCCGGCGAGTCGAGCAGGTGGTTCCGGGGTGCTCGGCAGGTGGTTCAAGTGGGTCCGGCAAGTGGTTCTGTTCTGTCCGGGAGGTGGTTCCGGCATGTCTGGAACGTCGTTCTGGCACGTCAGAGGGGTTGTGCCAGCATGCCCCGCAGCTGATTCCATAGTTTCCTGCAAGTGGTTCTGGCGTAGCCGGCAGGTGATTTTGGCGTGTCCGGCAGGTGGTTCTGGGGTGTGGATCAGGTGGTTCTGGCATGGTCGGCAGGTGCTTCCGGAGTCTCAGGCGTGTGGTTCTGGCTCTTCTGAGAGGTGGTTCCGGCATGCCTGGTGGGTGTTTCCATAGAGACCACCACGTGGTTCTGGCCTAGCTGGCAGGTGATTTTGCCATGTCCAGCAGGTGGTTCCGGCGAGACGAGCAGGTGGTTCCTGCGTGCTTGGCAGCTGCATCCGGTGTCTCTGGCATGTGGTTGTGGCATGTCTTAGAGGTGGTTCCAGCATACCAGTCAGGTGATTCTGGAGTGTCCTGCAAGCGGTTCTGGCATAGCCGACAGGTGATTTTGGAGTATCCGGCAGGTGGGTCCTGCTAGTTTGACAGTTTGTTCTGATCTGTCCTGGAGGTTGTTCCAGCGTGTCCGGCATTTGCTTCAGACACGTCTGAGAGGTTGTGCTGTCATGCCCGGCAGGTGATTCTGCAGTCTCGAGTAAGTGGTTCTGGTGTAGCCAGCAGGTGATTTTGGCATGTCCGGCAGGTTGGTCCTGGAAGTCAAGCAGGTGGTTCCGGCTTGCTCAGCAAGTGGTTCAGGCATGTCCAGCAGGTGGTTCCAGTCGGTCCAGGACGTGGTTCCGGCGTGTCTGGCATGTGGTTTCAGTTCATCGGAGAGGTGGTTCTGGCATGCCCGGCAGGTGATTCCGGAGTGTCCAGCAAGTGGTTCTTGCATAGCCTGCAGCTGTTTTTGTGTGTCCGGCAGGTGGTTCTGGCGAGTCAAACAGGTAGTTCCGGCTTGCTCGGCAGGTGGTTCAGGCAGGTCCGGCAGGTGTTTACAGTCTGTCCATGACGTGCTTCGGGCATGCCCGGAAGGTGATTCTGGAGTGTCCACCAAGTGGTTTTGGCGTAGCTGGAACGTGATTTTGGCGTGTCAGGCTGGTGGTTCCAGCGTGTCCAGCAGGTGGTTCTGGTGAGCTCGGCAGGTGCTTCCGGTCTCTCCGGCACAAGGTTGTGGCACGTCTGAGAGGTGGTTCCGGCATGCCCGGCAGGTGATCCCGGCGAGTCCTCCAAGTGGTTCTGGCCTAGTCTGCAGGTGATTTTGGCGTGTCCGGCAGGTGGTTCCGACGATTCGAGCAGGTGCTTCCGGCTAGCTCGGCAGGTGCTTCTGGAGTCTCCAGCACTTGATTTTGGCACATTTGAGAGTTGGGTCCGGCATTCCCGGCAGGTGATTCCGGAAAGTCCTCCAAGTGGTTCTGGCATAGCCAGCAGGTGATTTTTTGTGTCTCTGGCAGGTGGGTCCTGCTAGTCGAGCTGGTGGCTCCAGCATGCTCGCAGGTGCTTCCGGAGTCTCCGGCACGTGGTTCTGCTGTGTCTGAGAGCTGGTTCCGGCATGTCTGGCAGATGATTCCGGAGTGTCCACCAAGTGGTTCTGGCATCCCCGGCAGGTGATTTTGGCGTGTCAGTAAGGTGGTTCCGGCGAGTCGAGCAGGTGGTTCCGGCGTGCTCGGCAGGTGGTTCAGGCGGGTTGTGGCAGGTGGTTTGCATCTGTTCAGGGTGTGGTTCCGGCATCTCAGGCACATGGTTCTGGCACGTCTTAGATGTGGTTCCGGCCGGCCCGACAGTTGTCTCCGCAGTGTCCACGAAGCGGTTCTCGCATAGTTGGCAGGTGATTTTGGCATGACCGGCAGGTGGTTCCAGCAAGCCTGCAGGTGATTCCAAAGTGTTAACCAACTGGTTGTGGCGTAGCCGGCAGGTGATTTTTGCGTGTCCAGCAGGTGGTTCCAGCGAGTCGATCAGGTTATTCCGGCGTGGTCGACATGTGCTTCTGGTGTTTTCGGGGGTTGTTCCATGTGTCAGGAATGTGGTTGTCACAAGCTTGAGAGGTGGTTCCTGCATGCCTGCAGGAGATGCCAGAGTGTCCACCAAGTGGTTCTGGTGGAGCCGGCAGCTGATTTTGGCGTGTCCAGCAGGTGGGTC